>NW_017670680.1:381284-458582 GCF_001879085.1 Nicotiana attenuata
CCACAATTGGAAACTGGGGTAGAATTTTGAGGAGGACCCTCAAAATTCCGAAGTCATTTCAGCCGATCACCGCACGAGCAACACTCAGAAACGTCAACCCATCAAACCGGGACAGAATTTCGAGGAGGACCCTCAAAATTCCACTAGCAGGAGAGGTTGCAATGTCCTGAACTACGTCACAGTCGTCGGTTCATCTAAAAGCTATTTTTAATTTATGTCATACTTTCACAAAATCATGCAGGATTATTATTGAAACTGCTTTGTTTAGCAACGCTACCCCAAATGATACGGACGGTATCACCAGATCAAAGCCGAACTAGTCAAGTAAAGCCAGCGGGGATACAAACTAACCTTCCCCCTTACAAAACTCACAATTTTTCTTTGGATGCAGGCACTAGGATTGCGAAATCATTAAACATACTATACGCCCACGGGGCCAACATTGTTCAAGAATACGATTCTCAGAACCGTTACACTTGCCAACATTTGCTGTCAGCACACACCAGTGATGTTCCGTATGTCACAATGCTTCCAGTAATCACAACGTCGCAATCTGCTATCAGCTGAGAAAACTCTACTGTCATTTGTTATCTTATTTTTTGCATAACGCTACCATTCTGCCTTCCGAGACTAAACGATGTCTCCATCTGCATCTGCATTGCATAAGGCTACTATTCTGCCTTCCAACTTGCATAAGGCTACCATTCTGCCTTTCGAGGTTAAGCTCTACCTCTATCTGCATCTGCATTGCATAAGGCTACTATTCTGCCTTCCAACTTGCATATGGCTACCATTCTGCCTTCCGAGGTTAAGCTCTACCTCCATCTGCATCTGTATTGCATAAGGCTACTATTCTGCCTTCCAACTTGCATATGGCTACCATTCTGCCTTCCGAGGTTAAGCTCTACCTCCATCTGCATCTACATTGCATAAGGCTACTATTCTGCCTTCCAACCTGCATAAGGCTACCATTCTACCTTCCGAGGCTAAACACTATCTCCATCTGCATCTGCATTGCATAAGGCTACCATTCTGCCTTCTGAGACTAAATGTTGTCTCCATCTGCATCTGCATTGCATAAGTCTACCATTCTGCCTTCCAATCTGCATAAGGCTACCATTCTGCCTTCGAGGTTAAGCTTTGCATCCAATTTCTTTGAAACTAAGCGCTATCTCAAGCATACTTATCTCACTTTTCTTACAGGCTAAGCTCTGCCCTTAAATTCGCAAGACTGAGCTCTATCTTGTTTGCATCATACTACTGCATCCTTCATGGGCTGAAATATCGCAAACCCATCCAAAGGCGTCATCGTTCGGAGGCACCATCTTAATAGCCCAAGAACACCATGTCATGGCCTGAGGACCTCTTTCAATCTTTTGCATATCATTATTCAAAGGCGTCATGGTTCGGAGGCACCATCTTCATAGCCCGAGAACATTATTTCATGGCCTGCGAATCCCTTATCATACGCTTCATGGCCTAGGACATCATGGTCTAAGGACATCATCCTCATCGTCCGAAGATAACATTCATGGTCCAACGGGAATTCGCATCATGTTTAAATTATGCAATATATGCTTGTATCGTTTATTGGCAGGTAACCTAGTGAGCAACGACTATCCCATCAGGAGCGACCCCACACCAGTTTCCCAGCCATATCAAACCTCACCATTCCCGTAAACTGTTCACTCCCCGGCCCTAGATGTTGCGTCCGCTCTTGAGATGACTTCACCGGTATACTTTGCCGATGAATCTTGAACTACATACGGCCTGATTCATGTAAAACCAAGGATATGTAAGCAGCTCAGAAGCCAGGGTGCGGCCTAATTTCTCAAACCGTTTCGCCTGGTCAAAATTTGCCATCATTTCTTTACCCGAAAACTCTTTCATCCTTCCTGGGTAAAGAGGGGCTGTTGATACCCAATTTTTCCTCAAACTATTTAAGTTTGCATATATACCCTCAAGATCACTTTTTATAATAATTGGTATTTTTCCATAATTTTTCATATTATTATCAATTTATTTTCTAATTTATTCAGTATTTTATATCCAATAATTATTCATAAATTATATTACAAAGTAATTTCAAAGTATTTCTTAGCTCAATATATCATTTTTAATCCTAGTAGGATTTAATTATTTCACAAATTATCCAACTTGGCATTGTTTGGCTATAATTACAATAATTTTGCAATTATAGCCTAATTGTACACTTTATGCTATTTTAATTCAATATTTAGCTTTAATTTCATTTTATCTAATTATTAGCTATTTTTATTAATTATTTATTTAATTTTGATGTGTATTTAACAATTAGCCATTTTTATTTCAATTATAACCCAATTAAACCAGCCCAAACCCCATGCCCAATCCGTTAAAATTACCCGACCCAACCCCTAAGTCCACCCAGCCCAGACTTGAGTTAATCTTGGCTGTTGATCAATTTTGATCGACGGCTCGGATTCACTCTTACCATAATTAACCTAATAGCCTACCCCCAAACCCTCATTCTCTCATTCACTCTCCGCCGTTACATCTCTCAACTCTCTCATCTCTCTCTCTAGAATGCTCCACCTGTTGGGCCCATTTCCTCCCTTCTCTGGTCGTCTCCCTACCGGAATCCATGGTGGTCTCGCCACCTACCAGCCTTATGGCTCCCTTTTAAATGTGTGTCATCGTTTTGAGGCCTTCAAGTGAACCAGAGGCGTTTCACTCACCTCCCATGGTTTCTCATGCCAGTTTCCGCCCACCTAGGGCCGCTCGAGCAAGATCTCTATATTTTCTGGCCAAAGGCCGGTGATATTTTAAGCTCTCATCTCCTCCTTTGGGTTTTCTCTGGAAATCCTAGCTTTAAATCCTTCGATCTTTTTAGATCTGTGATGGATCTATGTGTCTTTTAAGGTCTTCACCTGTTTCCTCAAAAGATTTCTCTGATTTCAAACGATTTCCTCATTTCTAGACTAGGGTTTAAAAATCCTTTTGCTAAATGATTTGTTTCTGATTTTTAGCAATTACTTTGTGATTTTTAGCATGTTTAAACATCACCTGAGTCTTTCCTTTTGCTCGATTCATTTTTGTTAAGAAACCCTAATACTTTTGGGTTCGATTTGAAGTTTGAGTCTGTTTGTGATGCGTTTGCATGTCTCTCATGAACATTCTAGGTTTCATGTATGTTCTATATGCTCTTGTGCTTCCTGCTCTAATTTGTTCTTAGGGTTTCTGTGAGTTTGTTCAACACATGTTATTTATCGTTTAACAGGTCTGACTATTTTTTTTATTGATTATTCACATAATAATTTATATTGATTTTTGTGTAATCTCCTTAGACCTGCGATATCCTCCCTGAATCTGTGATTTTGTGTATTTTTCGTGTAATTCTGTACTGATTTTTCGAATTGCTTTCTTATTTTTGTGATAATTTCCTTAGTTAGTGCTGATTACCTATGATTTTCAGTCTCATTCGTGATTTTGTGAACTAACTTTTAAAATTAAAATTGTACTCTACCTTATTTATGTGCACAAATATGCTGTTAGTTATCTAACGTGTACTTTCCTTACTTGAAAATATTCTGTACTTAGTCCCTATTACATGCTACATGCTTATACTACTCCTATTATGGTAAAATCAGTCTTATAAGTAATTCTTTTCCTTATTTGATACAACTTGTACCTGTTTGAACTATGACTCCCTAATTGAAGGGAGACTGGGCCTTTAATTGATTCTGATTTGTATTATTTCTACAATTGTGCTAAGTCGGTACTTATTACCTTATTTTTCTGCTTGTTCTCAAACTATAAATACTCTAGCCTCTCTTTAGCATAACACACGAGCAATGACACTGTTCTGAACTCTCTCTTACACACATACATACTCTCTTGCTTCTCTTGATATTTACTTGATACTCAGTCGGCTACAAGCCAAAACTGAGTGATTACATTGCTCTACTGCTCTATTTTTCTACTACTCTACTGCTCTACACACTACTGCTCTACTTCCCTTCATTGTACTGCTCTTCACTCCTCACTCTACACTTATTCTCTCATTTTTACTGGTATGTTTTCAGTTTAACTTACAGCATCCAAAACAATATATCTCTATTTGTATTGCATTTCCTTTTGTTTCTCTTATGCTTCTCCTTGTGGTTCTGCCGTCTCCCTTGCAATTAGCATGCTTGTTTTGCCATGTGATTACCCCTCCCCTGCAATTCAGCATGTCTACTGCTTTCCTACATTTTTTACTACTATTCTGCCCTACCCCCTAACCCCCAATACATTTTCAGCATGACATCTAGTTACTATGTGATCATGAACCCTCCCCCAAAACCTAATGTATAAACTGTTTAGCACCCCTTAATCTAATGATGTTAAGCTCCTGGAACGAACACTTTGTGATAGACTATTGATGTGACTAGTTAAGTTCTGTAGTACTTCTCTGGTGTCAACCTGTGTGCAAATATGCTTTCACATATGAACTACTTGTCCCCAATTCCTCCTTTCCCTATTTGGGTTTGAACTATGTATGTTGATTTGGTTTTGAGTTGCTGATTGTCCTGTTTTTTTTCTTCATTAAAATGGTTTCACGAAGGCAAACTCTTCTATTGCTTTCCAAAACTTATTTAAAACTAACCATTGACAAAATTGTTTCCAACTCAACTCTTTTAAACCTATGTTAAGCACTCTCACTCTACTCTTAGACCACTAAGTTCTGCCCCTTTTGTGTGAGCCTTGCCTTGGGACCCTTGAGCTCCCTCTGAACTTGGACACATGATAGCTGGCCTTTCCACACTGCACTTACTCTGTCTTGGCTATGAAATCTGGGTGTAAGCACTGCCCGGGATCCCTTGAGGCCCTTAGAGAACTCTGACACACCCAGATATGAGAAAGGCTATGGAACAATCTTGGCCTTTGAGCTGATTTATTACATAACTCAAGGAGGAAGTCCTAATCAGCTGCTGAAAGTCTGGGCCTGTTTTCAGGCTCTCTATAGTGTAACTTTTTATTTTTTTTTCACTTGTGTAATTCATTTCAGTATTGTTCTGTAATAACCTGTTGTAAAAAGTATTGGGGCTGGCTAGTGAAAAGGGATGGGGTAAATATGCATGCTATAGTTGTTAAGGGTAGAAAACATGTTATTAGGTTTATATTCCTAATTGCGCAATAGAAACCATGCTTAGGATTCAGACATGAATTAGAAAACATGCTCTTAGGTCCCATGTTTATTTTTTCAGCATGTGCACTTTACCATTATATTATGCGCTCCCATGTACACTTAGAGATCCTGCCTTAGGATAAAAACAACGCTAATAAACAGGTTATTTCCATATCTTCTGCATATTCTGAAAGTATGTAGCACTTATGCATTTAAAACAAAATCCTGCTCAAGTCCTGCATATACATCACTCTGCATTTTTTGTGCATTAGATATTGTGCCTTTAGAATTACATTCACAATCACTTAGGCATCTCTAGTTTAATTATTGATAAAAAAGATTGACCCAGCTAGTTATAATTCTAGAATTCCGAACGCTTAGAACAGCATGTTTAGTAATACAATTCAAACAATCTTCTCTAAGTAACCCTGATAATTGGAACATTGTTTTACACCTAGGCAAGCCTTAGGTGCTAAATTTGTCAAAAACTAGAAACATGCTTCTTTATGTATGCTGCTTAATTATCGTCTGGTTTAAGATTAATAGGCAAACCTGATTCGGACTTCTTTTCTGAGTCATGTGATAAATTCGATTCTATTGTTATCACTTAGATACCATGCTTTAGGATTCTGAGTGCAAAACTGGACCTCATCTGTGTATGAGTCGTGCTGTCTATGTGAATTACTTGTCGAGGTATATCTGAGCCTTCTATCTATTTTCTGTGTTCCCCCCCCCCCCAAATGCAGTCCTATGTGTTCTAATTTGTCGCTTAGTATTTTGCCTTTAAACCTGAGGGTCTGCCTAGAACCTCCCTCATAGGATAGAAATCCTAAACTCCTCACGGATTATAGGAAAGGACGGGTAGAAGCATGCAATAGGGTCGAGACCAATCCTTGCTTTAATTACCTTTATGGGGTGGGAAAGGGTAGATATGGATATGATGACCGGTGCGTTAATACCACGTGTAGCCCCTCTTTGAGCAGTGTCATAACGGGTATTGCATTGATGTGATCCATATTATAAACAAACCTAGAACACCCCTCTTTCATTCACGAATATGCTTAGATAAAATCTCGCTTTTTGCTAATTGTCTTCAAACAATTGTGTATTTTAACATAAATCCCCGCTATTTGAGCCATACTTGTTTATTTGCTAATTGTACAAATTCACAGAACTGTTTGGCCGGGAACCACACTAGTGGATCCTGAGGGGTGCCTAACACCTTCCCCTTAGGATAATTTCAAGCCCTTACCCTATCTGTGGTTACCAAACATAGTCATAAATGAACCCTATAGGTGCCCTAACGCACCTTAAATCATTAGGCGACAAATGTTCAAAAAATGCAAACCCCTTCCTAAAAGGAAAGAGTTGTCCCAACCAAAAGTCATAAACCTGATTTCGCGAGAAAAGGGGGCACGACATGGTTTGCATCATCCCGGAAAAGAGGAGGGGTTTTCAACTTAGAAGTACACTCTTCGATACTAGGAGGAACTACCGGATTACCATTAGTCGTTCGAGAGGACGATGAAGCTTTTTCCTTTTGAGGAACAGTTTTAGAGGTTTTCGCCATTTCTAAAGTTGAAGATCCGAGAAAATGGAAAATGTCATTAGGGCCAAATGAAATCTTGGAAGCACTAAGAGATTAATATCGACAAAATGGTGGGGGTTTATCTATTTATAAAGGTCGTTTGAGCGTGCTAAGAAAGCCAAAAAATCGACCGTCGGCCGCCTACAATTAATGCTTTTGGGATTCGTGCAAAAAACAATCCTTCAGTCTCTTCAACTGCTTATGTCATGATGTTGACATCAAGACCCAGACATCGGGAACCAGATTGCCAAAAATTATTAAAGGACAATCTACGAGTTGAGATCGAGCAAGAATTCTCTCTGTTATTTTAAACCCGAGGGCTACCCGAGTTCGAGCCAGTTCTCACTCGGGGACTATATATAAAGCCTTAGAGTATCTTTATTTTCATGTTCAAACAAATTTTACCCAAAGTTCGAGCCAGTTTTCACTCGGGGACTGTTCATAAAGCCTCAGGGCTATCTCTACTTCGAGTTCGAGCCAGTTCTCACTCGAGGACTATTCGTAAAGCCTCAAGTCTATTTCTACTTCGACTTCGAGCCAGTTCTCACTCGGGGACTATTCATAAAGCCTCAGGGCTATCTCCACTTCGAGTTTGAGCCAGTTCTCACTCGGGGACTATTCATAAAGCCTCAAGGCTATCTCCACTTCGAGCTCGAGCCAGTACTCACTCGGGGACTATTCATATAGCCTCAAGGCTATCTCCACTTTAAGTTCGAGCCAGTTCACACTCGGGGACTATTCATAAAGCCTCAAAGCTATCTCCACTTCGAGTTCGAGCCAGTTCTCACTCAAGGACTATTTATAAAGCCTCAGGGCTATCTCTACTCTGAGTTCGAGCAAACGCTCACTTGACTATTTAGCCCAAGGGCCACCAGAGTTCGAGCCAGTCCTCGCTCGAGGACTATCAATAAGGCCTCAGGGCTATATTCACCTCAAGTTCAAACGTTTTTCGATTACTTTAGCCCAAGGACCACTCGAGTTCAAGTGTATCCTCGCTCAGGGACTATCTATAACACCTTAGGGCTATCTTCATTATAAGTTCAAGTAAACACTCACTCAAGGACTAGCAACGAGGCCTAAAAAGGCTAAGCTTTATTTCAAAGAAAATCGAGACCCTGCTCTCACTCAATTCGAACTCAGAAGTCCCGGCGACCTAAGTTTGTATCAGATCAATCCAGACATAGTCCAAGGGATAACAAAGAGTTTCAAGGAATATCATATTAACCAATCGAGAGCTAAAGGGATTACTATATCCAGGTCCGGTATTCGGACCGATCGAAGGCGAAATGGAAGTTCGACACAAGTCAAAGGCAAATTGAAGAAACTTTTGTATTAATAAAAGACGATTACAAAAGCCCACGAAGGGTCCTTACACAGAAACAAAGAAGCAAAAAACAACAGCTAAAAACCCTAATCTACTTTCGAGGGTATATCCTCGAGAGCGACATCTGCGAGAACCATTTCCTCGGGGACCCCATTCCGATCTTCAGAGCGATATCTTAGTGAATCTCCTCCGAAGTAGCAATAGATGAAAGATAGGATATGGCCTATCAAAGAGCAAAAGCTTTTAACAAGCAAGGAAAATTGTGGCTTGGTGAAAAATTTGGCGAGTATGGGTCTCGTCAGCACTACTATTGCGAAGCCAATTCTTAAGACATTGCACCGGTATGGGATGCAAAAGTTAGTAGATAATGCCACCTAACTCCATGGAAAGCAAAAGGAATGAGGCGCCACACCCGATTGAAGTTAAGAGAGATGAGAAGCGGTTTACGGTCCACATATCTTCCGATACAGGAAGAATTTGAGTCCCGTCCCTCATTATTTCGAGCCAACAACAACAACAACAATAACAACTCAATATACTCCCACTAAGTAAGGAAAAGCTCTAAAAAAGAGACATGGCATACTGACAAAGTTGATGCAGTATGACCTTATAGTCACGAGTTTGAACCATAAAATTAGGAGTTTGGAGGAGCATGTAGAGAAGGGAAAGGGCCAAACGCTGTTGAAGAAAGATTGAGTGAAGACTTGGCTCAAGAAACACCCCATTTATAGAGAGACAGTAATGTAACTGATGGCACAATCAATGCCTTTGGGGAAATATATCAACGACACTATCAATGCTTTTGGGGAAACGGATCGACGGCGCAATTAACGCCTTTTTGAGAAATGAACCGACGGTATAATCAATGCTTCATAGGGAGACTAACTAATGGGATGTTTTCAGTCACTTGGAACGCTTACATCACAAGTGTGATGTCATCATGAGAGGATCGAGGAAGTAGAGATCAAGATCATTTCTTATCTTCTCATTCTAAAAAATGCGGGGACTATCTGTATACGGTCAAAATTGGGGAGTTTGACTTTGGAGCTACTATGCCACTTCACGCCTAACCTCGAAGAAGCCCGAAGCAGAGTGTGAGGTGCGACCCCGAGGTGTGTCCCTTGATGGAGCACATCGAAGGCTCACCATGGTCGACCTCGGAGCAGTACAATCGATGATCGTCATGGAAAGGCGGGAAAATTCCCAAATAAATGTGGCTAGAACTGACTAGGTCTGCAATGAAAGTACAAATCCATACTGAGTCGTTGTATAGTTGTACTAGTAGCTTTTCTTCATCATTAATGAGACATGTAGTATGTTGGAATTCCCCCTAATATATAAAGGGGGCCCTTGTCATTTTGTAAGGGGATTCGGTTATTGCACAACACATTTAATACAATACAACATTCTCTGCTCTCTTTACTAACACTATTGTCCTTTGCATTTATAGCTTATTCTTTCATTGTTCATTCATTATTCGTTATTGTTCTTCATTTATTGCACATCATCAACCACAAAAAAGCCATCAATGTCATTGATTCTTCATCGATCATTCATATCTATTATCCCGTCTAGACCTCAAGGCCCTACTCCAGCTAGCTCGAGGCCCTGCTTTGGAACCCTATTGGTTTGCATTTCTTATTTTCTTCATTGAACCCTATTGGTTTGCATTTCTTATTTTCTTTATTCTCACTTAGCATCTATTTCCTAACAACTAATATCAAGATAAATCACATATTTTTAGAACCAGAAATCAAATATAATTGTAGTTACCATTTTCAAGGTAAACATGGTTGAGGTCCCGGAGGCCTCGAGTGTCTTTCGGGGTGAGTTTTGAGCGAGTCTGGGAATTTTCGAAACTCTGGTATTGTTCTGGTACTTTGAAAATGTGGACCTCAGTAGAATTTCAATGACCGCGGAGGAGGGTGGCACTGACCGCATTTTTTGCCGCAGCCGCACTCCCGGGGAAGTTCTGCAGATCCACTGGTCCGACTTAGGAAGCCTATATCTTTTGATCTACAAAGAATTTTGAGATGATTCAAAAACAAAAGTTGTAACCCTTCGCGTCTAGTTTCCAGAAAGATAAAGCTATAATAATTTGGATATTTGTAGAGAAAGTTATAGCCAAAATACTAAGGCTTGGCAGTACGGCCGCACTATTTTTCCGCGACCGCAGGACCTGGGAGGCGCGGCCGCGCTTGGAATTTCGTGGACCGCATAGTGGGAGTTCAAAGGGTGCACTATATAAATGGGGTTTAGGATTTTATTTCACATCTTTGACCTTGGGAGCTCGGTTTAAGGCAATTTTTCGAGAGTTTTTTAAGAAATTTATCAGGGTAAGTAATTCTATCTCGATTTTGGCTAATATTCATGAATATATTATTGAATTCATCATCCGATTCGGGATTTGGGATGGAATTTGGGGAAAATTGGAGGAGTTTCATAAAATGAATTTTTGGGATTTGAAATCCGGTCGAAGTCGGATTTGAGTGAGACTAGTATGGTTAGCCACATAATCGAATGGGTTATTGGATTTTGTGACTTTTATCGGATTTTGAGATGTGGGATCGGGGCCCGTTTTTTAAGTTGACTTTTTGACTTTTGACCTAAAGCATAGCATTTTCTTATGGGATTGATTCCTTTAGCCCATGTTGATTGTATCAAATTGTTTATGGCTAGATTCGAGGCTTTTGGAGGCCAGTTCGAGAGGCAAGGGCATCGCGTATTAGGATTTTGATCGGTTTGAGGTTAGTAACGATTGTAAATCTAGTCCTAAGGGTATGAAACCCCAGATTTCGTATCGTTTTACTATTTTGAGGTGACGCACATGCTAGTGACGGGCGTGTGGGTGTGCAACGTTGGGGATTGTGACTTGGTCCATCCCGTAGCAACTATAAGTTGCGTATTTGGTTGAAACTATATGATACTTATGTGTTTTAGAAGGAATTTCTGTAAAATGTGTTGAATGCCATATTTGGGCCTTGTGCCAGAGCTGTTTGGACCCTCAGGGGATTTTTTCTTATTATCCTCTCACTGTTTTTGGTTGAAAATCTATACTTAGTCATGTTATACTTATTGATTTCATAACTCAATCGTTATTACTCTGTTTTGATGCATATAAAAATGTTTTTTTGGGATGAGTACCCTATTTTGTTTTACTGATAGCCCGAGTGGCTTGAGAGGTTTATGATTAAGTGAGGCCGAGGGCCTGATTTGTGAGGATATTTATGGGATCGGGCTGTACGCCGCAGCATGTTGTCATGACCCAAGTTCTCCCTCCGTAAACTGTCGTGATGACACCTAGTCTCAATGACTAGGTAAGCCTAACAATTTGAGAAAATGAAGCGAAGATATGAAAACTAACAATTTAACAGGTAAATCTAATAAAGAATTTAAAATGCCGCTCGACATATATAACAAAACACTCTCGAACTGAACATAAGTACTCCCAAAACCGGAATATCATGAGTCACAATCTACAGAAGTAAGTAGTGCATCTAAACTCCAGAATACTATCAACGAAGATAATACAGGAAGTCTTTAACTTAAGGAAGAATAAAGAGGGACTTCTAGGTCTGCGAACGCGGCAGATATACCTTGAAGTCTCTAAAAATGCCTCACCTCACTGGAAAGAGGTGCCTGGATCTACACACGAAAAACATGTGCAGGAAAGGGCATGAGTACAACACAGCAATACCCAGTAAATGCCAAGCCTAACCTCGGTCGAGTAGTGACGAGATCAGGTCAGAGCCCTACTTATTTATATATATATATAATTAGGTAAAACAGTAAGCAATATTGCAATAAAATTAAATACTAACAGTCAACAAAATGAAATCATAGAAAAACCACACAACTCGGTATACAGAGATAGCAACAGGGGATCTCCCAGGATACCGTCCCGTAGTCCCAAACGTAAATGTACAGAGGATCTCCCGGGATACCGTCCCGTAGTCCAAATCATAAATATGCCGGGGGATCTACCGGAATACCATTCCGGAGTCCCAAAGTAAACATCCAGTACAAGGGGATCTCCCGAGATACCGTCCCGTAGTCCAAAACACAAACATGCAGGGGGATCTCCCGGAATACCGCTCCGTAGTCCCAAATTCAATACACAACTCATTCAACATAAACAACACTTTCAACAAGGAAATCTACAGTTTTGCATATATTCGGATCAAGGAAGACTGGTAATTCTTACTCTAAACATGTTGCACAGAGGCCAGGTAGGCAGTTAAGACAGTTAAGGACCGTAAGCATGCTTTCCTAGCTAAACAAGATGGCTATATATACTAGATTTGCTCAATTAAAGGAAAACATAGATATTTACTAATGAAAACGGGGATTTTCCAACAATTAGCCCGTGTACGCACTCGTCACCTCACGTACACGGAATTTCATATATCAAACAGTACCAAATCCTAAAGGGAGTTCCCCACACAAGTTTAGGCAAGCCACTTAGCTCGAACCAAGCTCAAATCATTCAGAAATCACACTCTTTCCACGAGTATCCAACTTCGAGTGGCCCAACTCTAATCAAATCAATTACATAACGTAAATAAAGCTACAAGCAACTAATTTAGCTAATGAATTCAAATCTAAGGCAAGAAAATAGGAAAACGCTCAAAAATCCTCCCCGGGATCACGTCTATGAATCGGGTAAAAGTCACAAATTATAAACACCCATTCACTCACGAGTTTGCTCGTACAAAAATCATCCAAATTCGATGTCTAATTCCCATTCAAACCTAACATTTTCAATTGGGGAACTTTTCCCCCATTTACAAACCTCCACCCTCAAATTCCTTAATTAGGTGAGGAATAGAACAATAGATTAATGTAATATGATCAAAATAGAGTTAGGATTAGTTACCCATTTCCTCTCCTTCAAAATCCCTCGAAAAATTGCCTCCAATCGAGCTCCAAATCGGCCCGAAACTCCAAAAATTCGACTTTCGCCATTTCAAGCCTAAATGAGCTAGTGATCTCAAAAACACAATCCGGACACGCCCCTAAGCCCAAAATCACCCAACAGAGCTAACAAAATTGATAGAATTCTATTTCGGAGTCTTCTTCACACTGCTCCGACTACGGTCCACATTCTAAGACTTAAACTCTCACTTAGGGACTAAGTGTCCTAAAACACACCGAAACTCAAACTGAACTATCCCGAAAAATCATAATAGCCGAAAAAGACACGGGGGAAGCAGTTAATAGTGCAGTTAAATCCCATGATCTTCTTGCCATTTTATTTTCGGACTATGTTAGCATTTCTTGTTCTTAGACGGGTTTGTAGTTGCTCACGACTGGTGACACCCTGATGTCAGGCTTGTGTATTTATTCTGCGCTGATTGTTTATATTATGAGATTCCTTGTTTATTTAATGGCTTAAAATGAATTTTATTGAAAGATGGTTTGATTCGAGAATTGTGTCAGCTGGCCTAGTTTCACAATAGGCGTCATCACGATCGGTTTCATTTTTAGGGTCGTGACAAGTTGGTATCAGAGCCTAGGTTGCATAGGTCTCACAAGTCATGAGCAGATTTAGTAGAGTCTCGCAGATCGGTACGGAGGCGTCTGTACTTATCCTCGGGAGGCTGTAGAATCTTTAGGAAAAAATTCACATTCTTGAATTCCTATCGTGCGAATCTGTTGATTCTGGTAACTAAACTTTTGTATTTCTATTCTCTCACAGATGGTAAGGACACCTGCTATCGGTCAGGATGGACGACCACCAGTTGAGGCCGCTGGAGGCCAAAAATGCAGTCGAGGCCGTGGTAGGGCAGGGGTGTAGCCCGCACAGCAGCTAAGGCAGCACTTGCAGATCCACCAATTGCCCCAGTTCAGGATCAGGTCCCAGCTGTGGACGCTCTAGCAGTACTAGCTCAAGCACCGGCTGTGCCTATTGTGATTCCATGCCTTCAGGAGGCCCTGGCCTAGATTCTATCAGTGTGCACTGGCCTTGCTCAGGCGGTATCAGTTACTACGACCGCAGCTACTTCTCAGGCCGGGGGAGGAACTCAGACTTCCACCACTCGCACACCTGAGCAGGTCATGCAGGGACTCTAGAAACCGGTGGCACATCTATCCCAGTCGGTTGCAGCTGCTCAGGACTATGTAGCTCCTGTTATGCCAGAGGACGAGCAGCACAGATTGGAGAGGTTTGGTAGACTTCAGCCTCCAACTTTTAGTGGTGCAGAGGGCAAGGATGCCCGTGGTTTCTTGGACAAGTGCTAGAGGATGCTTCGGATAGCGGGTATTTTAGAGACCAGTGGGGTCTCGTTCATTACTTTCTAGTTCTCCGAGGCTTCACTTAGATGGTGGGAGGTTACGAGAGGCGTAGGCCAGTTGACGCAGTGCCCCTTTCGTGGCAGCAGTTCTCCATTCTCTTCCTATAGAAGTTTGTACCTGAGTCTCGCTGAGAGGAGCTACGCAGACAGTTTGAGCAACTTTGTCAGGGTGATAGATCTGTCACACAGTATGAGATGCGGTTCTCTGAGTTCGCTCATCATGCGGTCTGGTTGGTTCCTATAGATTGAGAGAGGATCAGGAGGTTTATAGATGGCCTCGATCTCCAGCTTCGGTTGCTTATGACCAGAGAGAGAGTATCTGGTGCTACCCTTGATGAGGTTGTGGCATAGCTCGACAAATTGAGATGGTTCATGGTCAGGAGAGGTTTGAAAGGGAGGCTAAGAGGCCTCATGGTCAAGGTGGATTCAGTGGTACTCCGCATAGGGGTCAGTTTCAGCACGGTAGAGGCCGTCCATTCAGGCATGCTTCGCCCAATTTATCGTGGGGTATCATCCGCCCATGGTTCTCATAGTTCTCATCAGGGTCATTCCTCACTCAGTGCTCTTCTAGCCCAGAGTTCATCCCGTGCTCCATCAGTTCAGGGCTCTTCTATTCCAGGTTCTTTTGCTAGTCATCTCGGTGCCAAGGGTTCCCTTCAGTCCCTATCTCCAGCACTAGGGAGTTTTTATGAGTGTGGAAAGTTGGGGCATATGTGGAGGCAGTGTCCTCGTCGTCTTGGGGGTTCGCCTCAGTGGAGGAGTCAGCCATCGACTTCAGCACCAGTTACTTCACCACCCGCCCAACTAGCTAGGGGTGGGGGATAGTCAGCTAAGGGTCGCCCTAGAGGGGGAGGTCGATCAGGTGGTGGTTAGGCCCATTTCTATGCACTCCCAGCTAGACCCGATGTAATTGCTTCAGATGCTGTGATTACAGGTATTGTCTCAGTTTTCCACAGAGATGCCTCTGTGTTATTTGATCCTGATTCCACTTTTTCATATGTGTCATCGTATTTTGCTCGTTATTTGGATACGCCCTGTGAGTCTCTTATTTCATCTGTTCGTGTATCTACTCCGATGGGCGATACTGTCATTTTAGACCGCGTATATCGGTTGTGTGTGGTTACTATTGGGGGTTTGGAGACCCAAGTGGACCTTTTATTACATTGTATGGTCGATTTTGATGTGATATTGGACTGTCATCCTAAGAAAATGACGTTGGATATGTTGGGTGTTCCACGGATTGAGTGGCGATTTTTGACTGAGTTTGTTCCTAGTAGGGTGATTTCATTTCTGAAGGCCCAGCGGATGGTTGGGAAAGGTTGTCTTTCATACTTAGCTTTTGGGAGGGACGTTAGTGCAGAGACTCCTAGTATTGATTCTGTTCCAGTAGTGAGGGATTTTCCCGATGTGTTTCTTGCAGACCTGCCGGCCATGCCACCGGATAGGGATATTGACATTGGTATTGATTTGGTGCCGGGCACTCAGCCTATTTCTATTCCACCGTATCGTATGGCACCAGCGGAGTTGAAGGAGTTGAAGGAGCAGCTTCAGGAACTCCTTGATAAGGGGTTTTTTCGGCCTAGTGTGTCGCCTTGGGGTGCGCATGTTTTATTTGTAAAGAAAAAGGATGGCACTATGAGGATGTGCATTGATTACAGGTAGTTGTACAAGGTCACAATCAAGAACAAGTATCATTTGCCTCGTATTGATGAATTATTTGACCAGCTTCATGGAGCGAGGGTGTTCTCCAAGATTGATCTCCATTCAGGGTATCACCAGTTGAAGATCAGGGACACGGATATTCTTAAGATAGCTTTTAGAACCCGATATGGTCATTATGAGTTCCTTGTGATGTCCTTTGGGCTAACCAATGCCCCAGCAGCATTCATGCATTTGATGAACAGTGTGTTTCGGCCATATCTCGACTCGTTTTTCATTGTATTCATTGATGATATTCTGGTGTATTTGCGTAGTCAGGAGGAGCACGTGGAGCATTTGAGAGTTTTATTGCAGCAGTTGAGGGAGGAGAAGCTTTATGCAAAGTTCTCCAAGTGTGAGTTTTGGCTCAGTTCAGTGGCTTTCTAGGGACACGTGGTGTCCAGTGAGGGTATTCAGGTTGATCTGAAGAAGATAGAGGTGGTTTAGAGTTGGCCCAGGCCATCCTCAGCTGAAGCTGCTGGTTTTGTCATAACCGCACATGCGGTTAGGGGACCGCAGGTGCGATGACCGCAGATGCAAGGAAGGGCCGCAGATGCGGTTGGGCATTGTAAAAGCGGGAGTTGAAGCGCACCTGCCAGCCCACAAGTGCGGTGGATTGGCCGCAGGTGCGGATCAGGGGCTTTAAGTGAAAATCTGCAGAAGCGGAAATTTTTCCGCAGGTGCGGACCACAAGTGCGATATCGCTAGGCGGAAGCTATATAAACCTCACTTCGCGAATTTGAGTCTTTTATCCACCATTTTTTGCCGAGTTGGAGCTTGGAGACTTCAATTTCAAGGAGGAAATTTAGTGTTTTCAGTGAGGTAAGCTACTTGGACCTTGTATCTTATATTTGTGGCAATTATTCTATGGTATAATCATGAAATTAATGGAGAAATTAGAGAAGGAATTTGGAGATTAGGGCTTGAGTTTTGGAGAGCTTTGGGTGGTGATTGGAGAGGCCATTTGGGGTTCGATGTTGATGTTCTTGGTATGTATAGACTCGTGGGAGGATGAGGATTCTTGTGATGTGATTTTTATCGAATTCCAAGACGTGGGCCCGGGGGTCGGGTTTGGCCAATTTCGGGATTTCTGAGTTAATTTGATTATTTTCGTGTGGGCTTTGTTCCTTCAGCCTATTTTGATGTTATGATTCTGATTTTTGATAGATTCGGGGCGAATTGAGGCCGATTCGAGAGGCAAAGGCATCGCGAGCTAGAGTTTGGACCGGTTTGAGGTAAGTAATGATTGTAAATATTGTCCTGAGAGCATGAAATCCTCGATTTCACATTGTTTCACTACTTTGAGGTGACCCACACGTTAGATGACGAGCGTGGGGGTGCACCGTTGGGGATTGTGACTTGGTCTTTCTTGTTCTTAGACGGGTTTGTAGGTGCTCATGACTGGTGACACCCCGATGTCGGGCTTGTGTATTTATTCTGCACTGGTTGTTTAGATTTATATCTTGAGATTCCTTGTTAATTTAATGGATTAAAATATCTTTCATTGAAAAATGGTTTGATTCGGGAATTGTGTCGGCTGGCCTAGTTTCATGATAGGCGCCAACACGATCCGGTCGGTTTTTAGGGTCGTGATAAGTTGTTTTAGATAATGATTGAACTAAAAGTTTTCGAAGGTTCATAAGATTCTGCAAAGGACAATAAATTACATATCCATTATGTTTTCCATCTTTGATGACTATTATTTAAAGATTGCCCATTTTCATCCAAATAATGGGGAACTCAATTGTCACGATCCAAACAAATCAATCGTCGTGATGGTGCCTATTATGAAACTAGGACAGTTTCAACTCAACAACCCAACACAATAAATACAACTTAAAATAACAACAAAAGTAGTTAACATTAAAGAAACTTTTTTGAAAACATAATAAATCCCAACGTGTGATACAATCCAGCCCAGAACCGGGGTGTCACTGAGTACGTGAGCGTCTGCTTGGAATACAATCCACTACAATGTCTAAAGAAAACAACTGAAAAGTACATCAAAATGATAAAGAAGGAGAGTCAAGGCACGCGAACGCAATGCAACTATCTTGGTAGTCTCCAAACTCTGGGATCCTCAATCAGCAACCGCCGCCGTGAACAGAGTCGTCTGGATCTGCACACGAGGTGTAGGGAGTAACGTGAGTACACCAACTCAGTAAGTAACGAGTCCAAACTTTGGACTGAAAGGTAGTGACGAACTCAACCGCAACAGATATAATAGAAATAAATGTGCAGAAAAGTAGGCATGCTTTCAAGTTAGATAGACAGCTCAAAGCAATACACTAAATACAGATGTGAACAGTGTAAGGTATACAACTTCGCTATCTCTACATGCCAATGCACAGACTGATGTAATTCACCATGTGCTTCCACTCTCAAGTGCTCAACCACTCGGTACTGTATATGGCCATCCTATAAGTCACCCAGTACCGAGGAAAAGGGGAAATCTAACCCTATGGAGAAATCCATCTCCGAGTATCAAGTACCTCGGACAAATCCATATCCAGGGAAATCCATTCCTAAATAATATCATCCACGCTCACTGGGGGTGTGTTACAAACTTCGGATGGGCTCCATAGTTGAAGCGCTATCATAATCATCAATATAACCGCTGCGACGTGCAGCCCACTCCAATAACTGCCACTCATAACCATGCTCTCGGCCTCACTCAATCATCAATCTCTCCAGTCTTACCCACGGGCTCAAAATGTCATGAAAACAATCCTAGAACAATGATATGATGAACCAATAAATAACTGAGACTCAGATATGACATAAAATGCATGAAGATGACTGAGTACGGAATATTAATGAAAATAGTGAGATAACAGCAAGAAACAACCAATAAGGGTCCCAACAATACCGGCATAAATCCTAAACATGATATCTAGCATGATTTACAGCTCAATTACTTTACCACATGATGAAAACATGGATATCGACAGGATAGAGTCACTAAACGGCGCCATGGAATCGCTCAGGTCACAATTATCACGGAGCACGCCCGCACGCCCGTCACTTGGCATGTGTGTCACCTCAATACCAATCCCATAACACATAATTTGGGTTTTGAACCCTCAGAATCAAGTTTGAAAGTGTTACTTACCTCGAATAGAGCAAAATCCTACTCCACAAAGCCCTTGCCTCTCAAATCGACCCCCAAACATCTCGAATCTAGGCATAAGTAATACAACACAATCAATATAGGCTAAAGAGATCAATTCCACAAGAAAACTACCAAAATAGAGTCAAAATCCGAAACCGACTCAAACCCGGCCCACGTCTAGAAATTTGACAAAGCCACAAACCCGAAAGCCCATTAGCTCACGAGTCTAACCATACCAAATTTATCAAAATTTGACCCCGATATTAAAATTTCCACTGCCGCCCAAAATCACCAAAATTCTAACTTTCGTCAATTCAGGCCTTACTCTGCTACAGACCTCCAAATTACATTCTAGACGCTCAACATAAGTCAACACAAGTCAGAAACCACCTAATGGAGCTAACGGAACCATCAAAATTCAAATCCGAGGTCGTTTACTCATAAGTCAACATCCGTTCAATTTTCCCAACTTAAGCTTTCAATTAAGAGACTATGTGCCTCAATTCATTGTGAAACCACTCCGAACCTGAACCAACTAACCCGGCATATCGTAATCTAGCTAAAGAACACAAAAGAAGCAGAAAATGGGGGAATAGAGCTATAACTCTCGAAACGGCCTAAATGAGGACATCAATTTACATTTAATAATACATAAATCATTCTGAATCTAATACTGTACTTAATTTTTAACTCAAAGATTAATGAATGGGCATATTTTATTTGCAGCACTTGCTCTTCATTCGCACTCTGCTTCTGTTACGTCCTTTAACGTACTCAACTTCTCAGATTGGTACGAGCAGATCAAATTTCATCTTAGAGTTTTAGATCTTGATGTTGCACTTTATACTGAGAGGCCAACTGCTATAACTGAAACTAGTAGTGCTGAAGAACGGTCCTATTTTAAGCACTGGAACAGGTCTAACAGATTAAGCCTAATGTTTGTGCGAAAGAATATTGCGGGCAACATTAAGACTACTCTTCCCAAAATTGAAAGCGCGAAAGAACTTCTGAAACTTGTGAAAGAATAATCCCAAACTGCTGATAAGTCTCTTGCTGGGACACTAATGGGTACTTTAACCACCATGAAATTTGATGGTTCGCGTACCATGCATGAGCATGTCATTGAAATGACAAATATAGCAGCAAGACTTAAATCTTTGGGAATGGAAGTGGATGAGAATTTCCTTGTTCAATTTATTATTAACTCATTATCATCTGAGTATGGTCCTTTCCAAATGAACTACAACACCATGAAAAACAAATGGAACGTGCATGAACTGCACAGAATGCTGGTTCAAGAGGAAACAAGGCTAAAAAATCAAGGAACCCACTCCATTAACCATGTAGGCCATCATGGAGCTGGAAAGAAAGGAAAGAAACATGAAAAGGTTAAGCTGAGGCAACATAATGTCAATGAGTCCTCTTCTCAAGTACGTAGGAAGGAACACAAGAATAATAAGTGTTGTTATTGTGGAAAACCTGGACACATTCATAAGGATTGCCTGAAACGTAAGGTATGGTTCGAGAAGAAAGGTAAGTATTGTTCTTTTACGTGCCTCGAAACAAATTTAAATGAAGTTGATTATAATACTTGGTGGATTGAATCCGGTTCTACTGTTCATGTTTCTCATACGATGGAGGGATTCCTTACAACCCAGACCATAAATCGGAATGAAAGATTTGCGTACATGGGGGATAGAGTGAAGGCTCTAGTTGAAGCTATCGCGACTTATCGCTTAATCCTAGATAATGGGCGTCACTTAGACTTATTTGAAATTTTTTATGTACCTGCTATTTCAAGAAATTTAATTTCCTTGTCTGAGTTGGATAAAGCTGGATATTTTTTAATTTTTGGCATTGGATTTTTCAGTTTGTTTAAGCATAATCATCTTATTGGTTCGCGTATTATTTGTGATAATTTATACAAATTGAACCTTGAAAATCTGTTTGCCAAAACCCTCTTAACTTTGCATCGTAATGTTAGAACCAAACGTAGTTTGGTGAATGAACGTTCAGCTTACTTCTGGCATACACGTTTAGGTCACATATCCAAAGAAAGACTGAAAAGGCTAGTTAAGAATGAAATACTTCAACATTTGGATTACACGGACCCTAATATTTCTGTGGATTTTATTAAAGGAAAACAAATAAATCACACAAAGAAAGGAGCCACAAGAACCACTCAGCTTTTGAAATTATACACATCGATATATGTGATCCTTTTGATGTCACTTCTTTCAGTAAGGAAAGATATTTTATCACCTTTATTGATGACTTTACACGTTATGAATATGTCTATTTATTGCATGAAAATTCTCAAGTGATGAATGCTTTAGAGGTATTTATTAATAAGGTTGAACGACAACTAGACATAAATATGAATAATCAGGTCAGACATAGGTGGTGAGTATTATGGAAGATATGACGAAACTGGACAACACCCTGGTCCATTTTCTAAATTCCTTGAAAAATGTGGCATATATGCTTAATACACAATGCCTGGCACACCACAACAAAATAGTGTGGCAGAAAGGCGTAACCGTATATTAATGGACATGGTTAGGAGTATGTTGAGTAATTCATCTTTATCCATCTCATTATGGATGTATGCATTAAGGACTGTCATCTACTTGCTAAATAGGGTTCCTAGTAAAGCAGTCCCAAAGACACCTTTTGAACTTTGGACTAGTAGGAAACCTAGTTTGAGGCACCTGCATATTTGGGGTTGCCCGGCAGAAATAAAAATTTATAATCCACATGAAAAGAAACTAGATTCAAGAATAATCAGTGGTTTCTTTATTGGTTATCCAGAAAAATCAAAAAGGTATAGATTTTACTGTCCAAATCACAGTACGAGAATAGTTGAAACTGAAAATGCTAGGTCCATTAAGAATGGTGAAGATAGTAGGAGCGAGGAACCATGTAATGTGGAAATTAAAGAAGTCAGGATGCAAGTTCCTCTACCCTGCACTTCTTCTAAACTTCTTGTTCCTATAATTGTTGTACAACCTAACAATCAGCAAGAACAACAAATAAATGATCCTACTATTAACAATGAAATTGCAGTTAATGAACCTACAGCAGCTGAACCACAAGAACTAGCATTAAGAAAGTCTCAAAGATAAAAGAGATATGATATATCAGATGATTATTTAGTTTATCTACATGAGAAAGAAATTGACTTTGGAATTGATAATGATCCAGTTTCATTTCACAAGCCATTGAAAGTAATAATTTTGATAAATGGTTAGATGCTATAAAAGATGAGATGAAGTCTATGGAACAGAATAAAGTTTGGGACCTTGTTGAATTACCGGATGGTTGCAAAAGATTCGGGTGTAAATGGGTCTTTAAGACCAAAAGCTGACTCAAATGGCAACATTAAATGTCACAAGGTCAGAGTTGTTGCCAAAGGTTTCATTCAAAAAGATGGAATTGACTATAAAGAGACATTTTCATCGGTCTCTAAAAAAGATTCACTCAGAATTATAATGGCTTTAGTAGCTCATTATGATTTAGAGCTACATCAAATAGATGTAAAAATTGTATTTTTAAATTGAAATTTAGAGGAAGAAATTTATATGGATAAACCAGAGAGGTTTGACATTAAAGGAAAGGAACACATGTGTGTAAACTTAAGAAATCAATGTACGGACTTAAACAAGCACCCCGACAGTGGTATCTTAATTTAACTATTACATCTCACGTTTTCGTACGTTAAAAGTTTCGTCTTCAGTTAATTGACGTAGACTCGGGGATGAGATCATCTTGACGTTAACGCATTTACGCTAGTAATAACAATCAATAAAGAAGTGTCATGAAGGATAAAGGGGTACACGAATTAAAGAAAATGAGTTTCGTTGAAAGTGGCCAATTTGAGATAAAATACGGGTCGAGCGATAATACCCGATGATTATGAACTAGTACCATGCAAGGTACCATATGACCACGATAGTATAATGTGTAAAGTATATATAAATTATATTAAAAATAAGTAGAATTTTAAATAAGTTATGGCAATTTATAAATTATGTGGGTAATTGATTAATTACCGGGTAACAGGATATTATCCAGCTAACTAATAAATGAATAAAAAATTATAAATTATACACCCCCCCCCCCCAACCAACGTGGCATAAATCCACAATGGCTAAACATGACTCTTGGTCATTATTGCCATGTGGCTACATATGGAAATTTAGCTAAAAGAGACTTAAATATAAGCCTTATCAAAATAAGACTTACTTATAAGCAGAACTCAAACATCCATTTTCACTTTCAATACTTGGTTGGTTTTCAGCTTGAAGTTCATTGTGCACCATTAAAGTCAGAGTAAATTCTCCATTTTCTTGCATGAAATCATCCCAATCATTTGAACCAAAGGCTACTGCAGCACCCATAACGAGCTTATAAGCATTATCCATAAGTCATTGTTATCAATTTCTTGTTAAGATTCAAAAATGTTCTGTCTTTGGTCCACAAGAAATATTACAAACAGAAGCTAAATAACTCACTTTGATATATATAATCTTCTTCAAAAACGTTAGAAACAGAAGCAAATTTTTCAACGAGAATTTGTTGGAATAGTAGCAACGTGGAATTTTGCGGTTCTAGAAGAGTACAGTGCAACCTTCATCAAGAATATTATACGGAGTTTTTCTACTCCAGGTATGTTAAGGTCATCCCTTCTTTCTTTTGGCATGGTCCAAATTATACTAAAGAAACGAGCAAACGCACAGTTTTCATAAATTACTATATTCATAGAGATATTAGGGGTGTCTATATTCTTGATTCCCTATGAGAATTATTATTATCTTCTGTTGATGGGTATCAGAATAATACTTAGTTGAAAAAAAGTTTATCCGGAAGGAATATTGAGATTTTTACGTATTTTTCATGCATTCACCCATTTATACATGTGCATTGACCCATGACCAGATGGTGTTATATACGCGTATATATGTAAATATATGTATATGGGATATGGGAAAAGGTTACGGCGTTATATACGCACCACCACCTGATCAGCTGGTATATGTTGATGATGTTGCCCACAGTGGCCGAGACGATATGATGGGATGTCCTCGGAGGCTTGATGATATTACATACACCTATACCTATGCATGACACGACATTTATATGCACATGCATGACATTATAAATGTTTCAGGATTTATAAAGTTATTCAGATTTACAAATGGATTTTTTCATTCCATGTTTCATCCATGTCTCTTATGTACTGATTTTCATGCCTTCCATACTCAGTACATTGTTCGTACTGACGCCCTATTTCCCGGGGCCTGCGTTTCATGCCCGCAGGTGCAGGTAGGCAAGTCGACGGCCTCCCTTCTTAGGATCCTTGATCAGCAAGAGTTGGTGTGATCCGCTTGATCCGGAGCTGGTTTTGATTTTGGTACGATATGCTTGTGTATATATATATATATATATATATATATATATATATATATATATATATATATATATATATATATATATATATATATATATATAGGTATGACGTGGCTCAGTCTCGTCTTTGTATAGTTATGTTTCCATTAGAGGTCTGAAGACAGCATGTCTAGTTGGATAGTATGTGTCCTTGCCGGCTTCCAGTTTTGAGATGTATAGTTGTCTATAGCAGCCTTGTCAGCTCGCCCTACATATGTTGCACGTATATGTATGTATGCCTTTTGGGTAGATTTCCTTCATGTACTTTATTCTCGTAATTCAGCAGATGTTATCCAGATTTATATTTTAGGCGCATGCTTAGGGGTGTTTGACAAGTAGGACTCAGGCACCCGTCGCGGCCCATCGGTTTGCGTCGTGACAAAAGTGGTATCAGAGCAGTTCGGTCCTAGGGTTGTCTATAGACCGTGTCTAGTAGAGTCTTGTTTATGGGTGTGTTGTGCACCACACTTATAGACAGGAGGCTACAGGACATATATGATGTTATCCTCTTATTTTATCTCAGATCGTACGATACAAGAATTCATGTTCCTAACGATATGTTATATTTTTTGCGATTCCTCCAAAGAGTACGATCACCCAGAAGGGAAAGTCCGTGGCTGGTGAGACTACTAGTCGAGCACCACGAGTTACCAGGGCTCGAGGAGAGTCTCATGGTGAGGTTCCATCTCAGACTTCACATACCCTGCCCTTTCCAGAAGAGCTTTGAGGGGCACCAGCTCCAGCGCCTGCCCATGTACATTCAATACCTTAGTCGGATGCACCGGGTCAGGAGATGAGAGATGATATTCAGCTTAACCCGATTAGTAGCTGCACAGGCTCGGCGTCAGGAAATAGGTATTGGTCATGCAGATAGGTCCGTCAGTGCGAGGGTTCGTGACTTCATTAATTTAGACCCTCCGGTATTCATTGGAGCAGATCCAAACGAGTACCCTCAGGTATTTATTGATAGAATTCAGAGGACGTTAAGGGTAATGAAGGCCACTACAAATGAGTCAGTTGAACTAGCCTCCTATAGACTCTGAGATATTGCAGTTAATTGGTACGAGTCCTGGGAATTGTCCAGAGGTGAGGATGCCCCTCCAGCAGTATGGCAAGAGTTTACAGAGGCTTTTCTTCGTCATTATCTGCCACCACAGCTTAGACGGGCCAGATTTGATAGGTGTTTGACCCTTCAGCAGGGTAACATGAGTGTTCGGGAGTACAGTCTTCAGTTTGATTTCTTGGCTAGGTATGCCCCCACTATTGTATCTAAGATGGAGGATAGGGTTCATCGATTCGTGATGGGATTAGAGCCTCACTTGCTTAACGATTGTATGTCGGTCTCGCTTCAGCCACACATGGATATTTCTCGTATTCAGGCATACGCTCAGGGTGTAGAGGAGCGTAAATAGAAACAGAGGGCTGATCATGAGCATGATAGGGCCCAGAATAAGAGGGCGAGGTCTTTGAGTCCTTCTGGTGAGTTTCAAGGTGGTCAGAGGTAACAGTACCCGAGGTATCCAGCCCAGCCATCAGCTAGCGTGCCCCATCAGTTTGGCGGTAAGAGATTTGATCGTTCCACATATTCAGGGTCTGGTCAGAACTTTAGGGCCTCAGGTTCTCAGTATAGGGGTGAGTCAAATCAGATGAGGTCGCCCTTGCCACGATGTGCTCAATGTGGTAAGAAGCATACCGCGCAGTGTCGTATGGGATTAGCTATTTGTTATACTTGTGGTTATCTGGGCCATGTTATGAGGGATTGTCCGATGAGAGGTGATGCAAGCATAGCTTAGCCAGCGGGATATATAGTTGGTTCGTTATCATCAGTACGCCCCCCTAGGCAAGGTCCACAAGCACCAATGAGTCGTGGTAGAGGCAGAGGAGGAGCATCTAGCTCGAGCGACCCTCAGAACCGCATTTATGCGTTGGCAGGACGATAGGACCAGGAGTCATCACCTGATGTTATTAGAGGTATATTATCAGTCTCCTCATATGATGTGTATGCACTGATTGACCCAGGTTCCACCTTATCATACATTACTCCGTTGGTTGCTAGTAAGTTTGAAATAAAACCTGAATTGGTTAAACCTTTTGAGGTGTCTGCACCTGTTGGGGACTCAGTGATAGCTAAGCAAGTATATAGCGATTGCATAATAGTAGTTCATGGTCGATCTACCGTAGCAGACTTACTCAAGTTAGATATGGTAAAATTTGATGTTATAATGGGTATGGATTGGTTGGCTTCATGTCATACCAACGTTGATTGTAGAAGTTAGAAACTAAGCGTCCACCATACTGTATAGAGAACCGGGTTCTCTATGAGTTTCCACTGAAAACACTAATGAAACTGTATAGCGATCTGGTCCTATATCAGTTCCCACAGTGCTAACTACTGAACCCGTATGTAAATGAGACACAGGATTAGTTCCCACTGTATAGAGAACCAGATTCTCTATAAGTTCCCATTATAAGCAACAGACTGTAAAACCAACCAGTATAGGGAATTAGGTTCTCTAATTGTTCTCGCAGTATCTCGGCAGTAAGTAAAGAACACAGAGGATTTTTACGTGGAAAACTCCCAACTCAAGGGGACAAAAACCACGACCTACACTTGTAGGCTTTCAACTTCACTAACTTGTAAACCCCTATTACGAGCCACTTTGTAATGACTCTATTATAAAGGATTCAACTCAACTAACTTGTGGTACTCTCACCACAAGCCACTTTGTGACTCTCTAGTTACAAAGACTTTGACTAAACCTAGTCACAACATAAACTGGAGAGTTTACGGATTTTGGATTTCCTAAAAATAGCTTCTAAAAAGCAAAATAGGAGTTACAATGAAGAACAAATAACAAAGACTCAACAAACCTAAGGACATAAGATATCTTCAATCTTGGATCCGGTCCTTGAGGCTGAAGCAGCTTTGTTCCTGAGAGAGGTTGTTCTTGCACTTGAGAGGATATTTTCGTTTCTGATTTTGCAAGTCTAGAACCTGAATCTTGTGCCTTGCATAAGGTTTATACTACAAAAGACATCACCTTAGTGATGTCAAATCTTGGTTAGTACATGCCTCTTCTCAATAGGAAGTGACTGTTGCACTGTCTACTGCAGTTGCTTTCCGGCTGTACCGTTAACCTATACTTCTGTCAGGGGAACACCAAGGGATTAGATCCCTAATCTGGTTCCTGTGAATCTAAAGAACACTGCCTAGATTATCTTGAGTCGATTAACTTGAATGATTGTACCAGGCATGCCTCAGGTCCTTTATCTGGTTCTCTCATGAAGTAAGTTGTTTTACCTTCCTTGATGGTATTTATACGTGTGTGACATCACTTACAATGATATAAGCAAGGTAGGTAAAAGTCCTTCCATAGAAAGTTGACTGTTGCATTGTTCCTGTGCAGTAGCGTGCACAGGTAGTAATTTTCCTGCCAGAGAGTTGACTTCATACAGTCTCCTCGGGAACTGGTAGGGACCTGTTTCCTCAGCTAATCCTTCCACTCTGAAGAGTTGAGTTATATCCCACGCTGGATACCAATCTGGAACATTATGATCTTAAGGTCTTGTAGATGTGTAACAGGTTCTTTTTCTGGTTCTGGATGGTAAGTTTGTTAGATCCGCAAAACATAAAGTAAAGTACTTATGCCCAAGGTACTTGTATCCTATCAATTTCCCCCTTTTTTATGGCGACAAACTTAGAATTGATATTCCCCCTGAGAACCAGATCTCCACATTATTCCCCCTACGAATCAGTCATATTCCCCATGAGAACTGAACCTAAGGAGATGATCACAACTGGTTCCTCAAGACTATTTGGTAAATCATCAAAACTCAAAGTACCATATCTTATCAATTTCCCCCTTTTTGATGAATGACAAACCTAGAATTATTCTCCCTGAGAATCAGGTTCCTTATCTGCACTGATCACATCTGGTCTACCCAATATGCTGAGAACGTTTGTCATCATCAAAACATGACATAGTGTAACTTAGAGCAATTTCCCTATTTTAGATGATGACAACCCCAAAATTAATATTCCTCTTGAGAACCAGATTCCTCACATGTTTCCCTGCGGATCAGACCTAGAATCAACATATTGTCAGCAACGTTCCCCCTGTGAAGCAGAGCCATCTTTCATGCACAACACAACATATCAATTCGATTCTATTCCTCCCCCATGTTGACACCTATATAACTTTCCCCTTTTGGCATCATCGAAAAGAATAATAGAAGAAGCACAACCAAAAAGAAGTTCAGCAACATTAACTCGGGCCACTTGGGCAACACATCATAAACAATAATAAGAACAACAAGCGAATGTCAGTGCACAAATAGAGTGATTGCCCATAGTGGAATTATAATAAAAGCACAGTAGTTTCAACAATCCATAATATGAAAATTTAAACAACTAAGTAACAATGTCATCAAATATAGGGATCAAAAGAAGATAAGAATTCAAGGGAATTCAGAAGGAGTGAAAGACATGGATCACTGGGCAGGAGGAAAAGTAAGGGCTAAGGCCTTGATGAGCTTGTCCATTCGTTCGTTTACTCTCCTTTGATCAATGATCATCTGCTCTCTCAATTCCTCCACCTGTTTCTTCAATCTTTCATTCTCACCCTTCAACTTAGCATTCTATTCTGCCAAGGGTCCTCGAGGACCAGGTTCTCAACCTATCTGAGTAGGTTGCGCCATCAATCAGATCACCAAGAATCTCCCTAAGCTTCGTCTCATCAAGAACAGATTCAGTCCCATGCACATATAGCATCATAGTATCACATAAGACATAAAAAAAAATTCTTCTTCTTCAGAAACATTGGGACTTGGAGGAACAAAGAGGTGATTCTATTTTTGGAACTCAACAATGTCAAGAGGTTCCTCTATTTTTCAGCAATATCAGAGCCAACACTCTACCTTACAGCACCTTTTGATACTTCAACATCTTCTCCCTCCAAACCTAATGGATCAACCTTTTGCTTTTCTAAGGAACCAGGTTCCTCACTTACACTACCATTTCTATCCCTGAGCAGCCATGTCTCCGTCTTCTTCTTCTCAATCTGTTTACCCTTATCATGTGTTGCATCTTTCTCAGCCAGCTTTCTTTTCTCCATTATTTTTAATTCTTTCTCACAAATGGAGATTTTTTCCACTTCATTCTCTCTTCCATAGTCACCACATCAGCAGGTCATACCACTTCATCATCAATAATCCTACATATCTCAATCCTCTTTACTGGATCGGAAGAACATAGAACTCAAAGAGAAAAAGATCATCATTATAATTGACTTCATGAGAAGGACTTGAGGGATCAGGTTCCTCATTCAGTCCTCACATTTACCAATTTCTCCATCCTTCAAGACTTCCACAAATCTAACCACAACTTCAGCCTCACGCTCTAGAATATTAGATCTACCATGTTCCCTTTTAGTTAAACTTCCATCAAAATCTACCAAAGACTTCTTGGGGTTTTTGATTCTAATGGAGTTAGGTTTTTGGAAAGTGAGAGAGTTGGGTTCACTTCTGGCATATTTTGAAAGAAGGATTATTTTGAGACAAGGGTGATTTTGGTTTTGAAGAAAAGAATAGGTTTTATATGGGTGTAAGATAGAGAAGTGCCTTTTTTGGGCAACGGGTCAGTTTAGAAAAGGTTTAACATTTTGGACTTCAAAAGTTAGGAGGAGAGGCAGGAGAAAGGAAGAAACAAATTGATGACATGACACTTCAGCAACTTAAAAAGGCATATAATTATTCAAGAGACTACTAACCTGAGTCACAGGAACTAGGTTCCGTGATGGTTTTTGAAACTTTTGAGCAAAGACTCCTAGAAGTGCAAAGTCACTCTTACTTGTTTTTGTCCTGAAACTACCATATGTGTATACCTGTAATAGTATAGATTTGAGTTAGATGTCGCTGAAACACTTTTTAGCATTGTACCTTTCCTTCTTAACATAGCCAATCATCAAGGGACCGGGTCCTCAGTTGAGCTTGATCAACCCCAACTCCAGACAACTTCTTTCAAAATGTTCCCTGCTCAGCGCCTTGGTGAAGATGTCTTCTACCTGATCCTTCGTCTTCCAGAACTTCAAACAAATAAGAACCTTTTCAGCATTGTCCCTGAGAAAATGGTGTCTGACATTAATGTGCTTTGTCCTCTTGTGTTGTACCGGATTCAAGCTGTAAATACACTAAAGTCTTCAAGATGTTGCTTGATCTATACTAGTTGAGCACAACAAGAAACAACAGCCACGTATTCAGTTTCAGTAGTAGGAAGAGCCATACAGTTTGTCTCTTTCTATCCCATTAGATCAAGCATGACCTCAGAAAATGTGTCAGTCCAGATGTGTTGTTTCTATCCACCAGATATTCAACATAATCAGCATCAACATATCCAACCAAGTCCAGGTTATCAACCGAGGGATAGTAGAGAACCAGGTCCTGCATCCCTTTGAGATATCTTAGGATTCTCTTGGCAGCTTTCAGATGATATTCCATTGGATTGGATTGAAACCCAACACACAGACCCACACTAAAAACAATATCTGGTCTGCTACAGAAGTGACCCTATGATACCTCTATGCATGGTCTGATTTATAGGGGAACCAGGTTCATCCAGTCTAGACAAGTAGTTGTGGCGATGGGAGTGTCAATGATTTTGATGTCTCCATGTCAAACCTCTTCAGCAGCTTCTTGCTTCACTTGTACATCTAAGAAGAAATTCAGTTCCCCCATCGTACTCATTTCTAACTCACTTCCCATGAGTTATGCACATTCTTCACATTGGGAGTCAACTGTTGCTCCAAAGATGATTCCAGCAACATAGATCTGCACAATGAGTAGGTTCCTTCCTGATTTCTTCATAAAAAGAGTATTGTCAATTTTTCCTCTTGTAAAGCCATTTTCTAAAGGGAATTTTGACAACCTTTCACACTAAGCACGGGGAGCCTGGCTTCCATAACAGTTCTGTTAGCAGGTCGTGGAACCAGGTTCCACATACTGTTCCTCCCAAGTTGATGGAGCTCTTCTTGCATAGTTGTAATCCAGTCAGCATCTTTCAATGCTTCCTTGATATTCTTAGGCTCTATTTGAGAGAGAAAGGCTGAGAAGGCAAGTGAGTTTCTTGTCTTTGATCTGGTTTGAATTTCTCAGCAGCTGGAGTTCCCTGTACAGCATCCACAACTCTGTTTTCTGCTTCAGATATTATGATTAAGGGACCAGGTTCCTCTATGTAGGCTGGAGTCTCATCTTCAGTTCTGAGGAACATGGTCCATGTAAATCTGGAGTCATCATCCATATTGGCGAGAATATGCACCTATTTCCTCCTCTACTTGGCATCCTCATAGGTCCACATAGATCCATATGGAGGAGATCAAGTGGCCTTGAGATACTAACTTCCTTCTTGGGCTTGAAAGAGGATCGGACTTGCATTTCTTTTACACATGAATCACACACCCTGTGATCCTTGAAGCTTGATTTAAGCAGACCATAAACCAGGTCCTTCTTGACTAATTTGTTCAGCAGCGTGAAACTTGCATAACCGATCCTTCTGTGCCATAGCTCAGCATTATCATTAACAGCACTCAGACAGCCAAGATCCCCTTGTCACAGATTTGGGAAATACCGAGCAGAATCTCTTAGAGGACCAGGTACTCTACTGTTCAATGGACTCATATTGTTCCGATCCTTCCAACTCCCAGAATGTATCCCTTCTTGCCATTTTAAAAGGATACACTCCCTCCTTGCAGGGCCTTCAGTGAAAGGAAATCATTTGTTCTTCCAGTTATGAGCTTCGAGCAATCGTTATTCATGTGACACTGTTAACTGCTCCCTTTCACTGTTCCCTGCACACTTAAGTCAATGATTAGACTTAGGAACCCAAGCCAGCTTGGGTCCCTTATAATGATAGAACAGGCAGATCAAACTTCTTTTTGCCCATGCAGGCAGCACATATTTTCTTTTCAGGGAACCAGGTTCCTCATCAGTACGCCTTTTTTCAACAGAGACTTTGTTTTTCTACAAAGACTGATTTTTAACTTTACAAGAGTCCTTGTAATGACCAGTTAGACTACAGTGAGTGCCCAACCTATTATCGGCCACAGTTGCATACTTCCTATGGGGATTATAGGAGGTTTTAGCCTTTTGGAACTAGATGCCTTGCCTATTTCCATCATTACTCCTATACATAGACGTTATTACATCATAGGAGCGGGTCCATTTAAGTGACTTATCAAGATCATTTTAAACCCTTTTTAAATCCTCCTGAAGTTGTCTATTCTTTTTAAGCTCAAAAACATGGGTTGTTTTACCTTTCTTAAGCTCACTCTCAAGCTCAAGTTGAGCCTTTCTAGCCACTTCCTATCCCTCAGTGTTGTTCATCCATTTTTTGTTTATTTTTTCAACAAGTTGTGTTCTCTAGTTATTTCTTCCACTTGTTTCCTTAAATCTACAATGGGAACTACCATATGATCCCTTTCTTGTTCAGTAGCTGCAATTTTCGCTACTAGAGTATTCTTTTCTTTGCTAAGGGTCTCTATGGTTTCCTTCAAGTCATCTGCCACTAACATCAAATCATCTCTAGATTGTTCAGCATCTCCTAGCTCTATGATTAGGGCATCTTTATCATTAACAAAACTATAATATGTATCAATTAGAACATTTGCTAATGACAACAACTTTTTCGAAGAGTAGGACTTCAGATTTCTCTGAACATCCCTGAAAGTTACCTCATCATTGTCATCCTCTTCATCCTCATCGGACTGAGCCGTCAATGCAAACAATAAATCATATTCCTTTGCTTTATTTTCCACTGCCATCATGGAGTTGCTTCCTGCATCTGGTTCCTCTTCTGATTCACTGGAGGAGTCTCCCCATGCAGCAAGATCTTGCTTCACCGTATTTTCAGCAGCATCTCTTCTGTTGAATTTCCTATCAGGGACCGGGTTCCTCTTAGCTGCTTTAATAGTGTTGTTTTTGTAATTCTCTTGTTTCAGAAGAGGGCAGTCTTTAATAAAGTGTCCAGGCTTTCCACACTTATGACAGTAATAACTTCCTTTGAAATTCATGCTGGAACTTCCTTTCTTTGGGATCCCATCATTTTTACGAACCATCTTCTAAAATCGTTGTGGTCTATTGGTTGACTGACTTTTCTCAAAGTTTGGTGGAGCAGACATGTAGATCCTTTCTAGGTGTTAACCTTTTAGAAAGAACCTGCTCTGATACCAATTTTTAGAAACTAAGCGTCCACCAGACTGTATAGAGAACCGGGTTCTCTATGAGTTTCCACTGAAAACACTAATGAACCAAACTGTATAGCAATCTGGTCCTATATCAGTTCCCACACTACTAACTACTGAACCCGTATGTAAATGAGACACAGGATTAGTTCCCACTGTATAGAGAACCAGATTCTCTATAAGTTCCCAATGTAAGCAACAGACTGCAAAACCAACCAGTATAGGGAATCAGGTTCTCTAATTTTTCTCGCAGTAGCTCGACAGTAACACAAAGGATTTTTACGTGGAAAAATCCCAACTCAAGGGGAAAAAAACCACGACCTACACTTGTAGGCTTTCAACTTCACTAACTTGTAAACCTCTATTACAAGCCATTTTGTAATGACTATATTACAAAGGATTCAACTTAACTAACTTGTGGTACTCTCACCACAAGCCACTTTGTGACTCTCTAGTTATACTGCTATTAGTCCCAGCTCATTGATAAAGTTCTTCAAATCCCTTGCTCCAGGTTTTGACTAAGACTTTGACTAACTTATGATACTCTCACCACAAGCCACTTTGTAATAACTCTATTACAAAGACTTCAATAACTCTAACTTGTAATAACACTATGACAAGCCACTTTATAACTCTTTAGTTACAAAGACTTTAACTTATGACTAAACCTAGTCACAACATAAACTAGAGAGTTTACGGATTTTGGGTTTCCTAAAAACAGCTTTTAAAAGCAAGATAGGAGTTACAATGAAGAAAAAATAACAAAGACACAACAAACCTAAGGACTTAAGATATCTTCAATCTTGGATCTGGTCCTTGAGGTTGAAGCAGCTTTGTTCTTGAGAGAGGTTGTTCTTGCACTTGAGAGGATATTTTAGTTTCTGATTTTGCAAGTCTTGAACCTGATTCTTGTGCCTTGCATAAGGTTTATTCTACAAAAGACATCACATTAGTGATGTCAAATCTTGGTTAGTACATGCCTCTTCTCAATGGAAGTGACTGCTGCAATGTCTGCTGCATTGTCTGCTACACTGTTGCAGGCAGTCACTTTCTACAGTTGCTTTCTAGCTGTACAGTTGACCTATACTTCTGTCAGGGGAACACCAAGGGATCAGGTCCCTAATCTGGTTCCTGTGAATCTAAAGCACACTACCTAGATTATCTTGAGTCGATTAACTTGAATGATTGTACCAAGCATGCCTCATATCCTTTATCTAGTTCTCTCATGAAGTAAGTTGTTTTACCTTCCTTGATGGTATTTATACGTGTGTGACATCACTTACAATGATGTAAGCAAGGTAGGTAAAAGGCCTTCCATAGAAATTTGACAGTTGCACTGTTCCTGTGCAGTAGCGTGTGCAGGCAGTAACTTTCATGCCGGAGAGTTGACTTCATACAGTCTCCTCGGGAACTGGTAGAGACTTATTTCCTCAACTATTCCTTCCACTCTGAAGAGTTGAGTTATATCCCACGCTGGATCCCAACCTGGAACTTTGTGATCTCAATGTCTTGTAGATGTGTAACAGGTTCTTTATCTGGTTCTGGATGGTAAGTTTGTTAGATCATCAATACATAAAGTAAAGTACTTATGCCCAAGGTACGTGTATCCTATCAGTAGATCAAAGATAGTCCGATTTCAATTTCCAGGGGAGCCTGTTTTGGAGTGGAAAGGTAATACGGCATCGCCGAGAGGAAGATTCATTTCTTATATCAAGGCAAGGAAGATGATCAGAAAGGGCTGTATTTATCACTTAGTTCGGGTTCAGGATGTGGAAGTAGAGTCACCAACCATTCAGTCCATCCTTGTGGTTAATGAGTTTCCCAATGTTCTTCCCGATGAGCTTTCGGGTCTCCCGCCAGAGCGAGAAATTGAGTTTGCTATTGACCTACTACCAGATACTCATCCAATATCTATTCCTTCCTATAGAATGGCCCCTGCAGAGCTGGAAGAGTTGAAGGAACAACTAAAGGACTTGCTTGAAAAAGGCTTTATCAGACGTAGTACATCACCGTGGGGAGCACCTGTGTTAATTGTAATAAAGAAAGATTGTTCCATACGGATGTGTATTGATTATAGATAGTTGAATAAGGTAACGATCAAGAATAAGTACCCGCTCCCGAGGATTGACGATTTATTTGATCAGTTGCAAGGTGCCAAGTGTTTTTCAAAAATAGACTTGAGGTCCAGGTACCATCAGGTAAGGGTTAATGATGAAGATATTCCGAAGACATCATTTAGGACCAGATATGGGCACTTCGAGTTTCATGTTATGTCGTTCGATTTGACGAATGCCCCAGTAGTATTCATAGATTTGATGAACCGTGTGTTCAGGCCCTATTTAGATCGGTTCGTAATTGTATTTATCGATGATATATTGGTGTATTCTCGTTCAGAGGCTGAGCATGCAGATCATCTGCGTACTGTGCTCAAAGTTCTATAAGAAGGCAAGTTATATGCAAAATTGTCTAAATCTGAATTCTGGTTGAACTCTGTAGCCTTCCTTGGGCATGTCATTTCGGGTGAAGGCATCCGGGTGGATACACAAAAGATTGAGGCAGTAAAGACTTGGCCTAGACCCAGAACACCGATGGAGGGTCGTAGCTTTCTTGGTTTGGCAGGTTATTACAGGAGATTTGTAGAGGGATTTTCTTCCCTTTCAGCACCTTTGACAAAGTTGACTCAGAAGGGAGCAAAGTTTCAATGGACTGATGCTGCGAACGGAGTTTCCAGGCATTAAAGGACAGATTAACTTCAGCACCAATTCTAACTCTCCCAGAAGGGACCGATGGTTATGTGATCTATTGTGATGCTTCAGGCGTTAGATTGGGTTGTGTGCCGATGCATCATGGTAAGGTTGTAGCATATGCTTCTAGACAACTAAGAAAGCACGAGAAGAACTACCCGACCCACGATTTAGAGTTAGCTGCGCTGATTCATGCACTAAAGATGTGGAGGAACTACTTGTATGGCATTCATGTTGATATCTATACGGATCATAAGAGCCTCCAGTATATCTTCAAGCAAAAGGAATTGAATCTACGTCAAAGAAGATGGTTGGAGCAACTTAAAGACTATGACGTTGATATTTTATATCATCCAGGGAAGGCGAACGTAGTAGTCGAAGCCCTCAGCCGTAGATCTATGGGTAGCATGTCGTATTTACAGCCAGAAAAGAGAGGAATAGCACATGAGGTTCATCAGCTTGCTAGTCTTGGAGTTCAGTTACTGGACTCAGGTGATATTGGAATCACTATTCAGGATACGACAACATCCTCTTTAGTAACTGAAGTAAAGGAACGCCAGTACGAGGATCCTGTGTTAGTTCATTATAGGGATACCACCCCTCAAAAGGATAATACACCATTTGAAATTACAGAAGATGGGGTCCTCAGATATCGAGGACGATTATGTGTCCCTAATATTGCAGGGTTGCGTCGGCTGGTTATGGGAGAAACTCACTATTCTCGTTACTATGTCCATCACAAAGATGTATCATGATATCAGGGAAGTGTATTGGTGGGACGGAATGAAAAAGGATATAGCAGAGTTTGTTGCTCAGTGTCCTAAGTGTCAGCAGGTTAAGATTGAGCATTAGAAACCTGGTGGGTTATTGCAAGCTATGGAGATTCCGACTTGGAAATGGGAAGTAATCAATATGGATTTCATCATAGGCTTACCTCGTACCCATCGTAAGTTCGATTTGATATGGGTGATTGTTGATAGGCTTACAAAGTCAGCCCATTTTCTGCCCGTTAGAACCACGTATTCCTCAGAGGATTATGCAAGGCTTTACATTAAGGAGATAGTACAACTGTATGGTGTCCCTGTATCTATTATCTCGGACAGAGGAGCTCAATTTACAGATAACTTCTGGAGGTCCTTCCAAAGAGGATTGGGGACTCAAGTAAGTCTTAGTATAGCATTTCATCCCCAGACAGACGGACAGGCTGAGCGTACAATTCAGACACTGGAGGATATGTTACGATCTGGTGTAATAGACTTCAAATGTACCTGGGATGATCATTTTATGCTTATTGAGTTCGCATATAATAATAGTTACCATTCTAGTGTTCAACTGGCTCCATACGAAGCCCTTTACGGACGGAAGTACAGGTCGCATATAGGGTAGTTCGATGTTGGAGAATATGGATTACATGGGCCAGACCTGGTTCAGCAAGCAATAGAAAAAGTAAAGCTTATCCGAGATCGACTATTGACAGCTCAGAGCCGTCAAAAGTCATATTCTGGCGTGCGGCGTAGAGATTTATAGTTCGGGGTTGATGACTGGGTATTTTTAAAAGTGTCATCTATGAAAGGTGTGATGAGGTTTTGCAAAAAAGGCAAACTTAGCCCACAGTATATTGGGCCTTATAGGATCATTCGGAGAGTGGGCCAAGTAGCTTATGAGTTAGAATTTCCCTCGGAGTTGGAGTCTGTCCATCTGGTTTTTCACGTATCTATGTTACGGAAGTACATTAGCAATCCTACCCGAGTGATGCCCACGGATGATGTACAGATTACAGAGGACTTGTCATACGAGGAAATTCCAGTTGCCATCCTAGACCGACAAATCCACAAGCTACGGAATAAGGAGGTAACCTCCGTGAAAGTACTTTGGAGGAACAACAATATGAAAGAAATGACTTCGGAGGCCGAGGAAGACATGAAGTCTAGCTATCCCTACTTATTTCCTCCTCCAGAGAAGGCTCCAACTGAGACATCATAATAAGGTACGATACAAATTCTTTTATTGGTTATTGTCGTTGGTCGTCTGAGGCCATTGTCGTTATTGATAATTGTGGTCTTGTGTGGCGCTGGATTATTAAGCTTCTACAGGGAGAGTTGGTAGTAGTGTTGTTACAAAGGGGACCCTGCCAAAGTTATATAGATCACGGGGAGTTGAACATTCGAGGTCGAATGTTTCTAAGGGGGGAAGGATGTTACATCTCGCGTTTTCGTACGTTACAAGTCTCGTCTTCAGTTAATTGATGTAGACTCGGGGATGAGATCATCTTGACGTTAGTGCATTTACGCTATTTATAACAAGCAATAAAGAAGTGTCATGAAGGATAAAGGGGTACACGAATTAAAGAAAACGAGTTTCGTTGAAAGTGGCCAATTTGAGATAAAATACGGGTCGAGCGATAATACTCGATGATTATGAACTAGTACCATGCAAGGTACCATATGACCACGGTAGTATAACGTATAAAGTATATATAAAGTATATTAAAAATAAGTAGATTTTTAAGTAATTTATGGAAATTTTTAAATTATGCGGGTAACAGGACATTACCCAGTTAACTAATAAGTGGATTAAAAAAATTATAAATTATAACCCCCCCCCCCCCCCAAAGTGGCATAAATCCACAATGGCTAAACATGACTCTTGGTCATTATTGCCATGTGGCTACATATGGAAATTTAGCTAAAAGAAGACTTAAATATAAGTCTTATCAAAATAAGACTGACTTATAAGCAGAACTCAAACATCCATTTTCACTTTCAATACTTGGTTGGTTTTCAGCTTGAAGTTCATTGTGCACCATTAAACTCGGATTAAATCCTACATTTTCTTGCATGAAATCATCCCAATCATTTGAACCAAAGGCTACTGCAGAACCCATAACGAGCTTATAAGCATTATCCATGAGTCATTGTTATCAATTTCATGTTAAGATTCAAAAACGTTCTGTCTTTGGTCCACAAGAAATATTACAAACAGAATCTAAATAACTCACTTTGATATATATATATATATATATATATATATATATATATATATATATATATATATATATATATATATATATATATATATATATTCAAAAACATTAGAAACATAAGCAAATTTTCCAACGAGAATTTGTTGGAATAGTAGCAACGTGGAATTTTGCGGTTCTAGAAGAGTACGGTGCAATCTTCGTTAAGAATATTATACAAAGTTTTCCTACTCCAGGTATGTTAAGGTAATCCCTTCTTTCTTTTGGCATGGTCCTATACTGAAGAAACGAGCAAATGCACAGTTTCCATAAATTACTCTATTCATAGAGATACTAGGGGTATCTATATTCTTGATTCCCCATGAGAATTATTATTATCTTCTCTTCATGGGTATTAGAATAATACGCAGTTGAAAAAAAGTTTATCCGGAAGGAATATTGAGATTTTTATGTATTTTTCATGCATTTCACCCATTTATACATGTGTATTGACCCATGACCAGATGGCGTTATATACGCGTATATATGTAAATATATGTATCTGAGATATGGGAAAAGGTTACGGCGTTATGTACGCACCACCACCTGATCAGCTGGTATATGTTGATGATGTTGCCCACAGTGGCCGAGACGATATGATGGGATGTCCTCAGTGGCTTGATGATATACCGTACACCCATACCTATGCATGGCATGGAATTTATATGCACATGCATGACATTATAAATGTTTTAGAATTTACAAAGTTATTCAGATTTAAAGACGCGTTTCTATATTCCATGTTCCATCTACGTCTTTTACGTACTAATTTTCATGCCTTACATACTGAGTACATTTTTCGTACGGACGCCCTATTTCACGGGGCCTACATTTCATGCCCGCAGGTGCAAGTAGGCAAGTTGACGGTCCCCCTTCTTAGGATCCCTGATCAGCAAGAGTTGGCGTGCTCCACTTGATCCGGAGCTACTTTTGATTTTGGTACGATATGTTTATATATATATAAATGGGTATGTTGTGGCTTAGTCCCGTCTTTGTACAGTTATGTTTCCATTAGATGTCTGTAGACAGCATGTCTAATTGGATAGTATGTGTCCTTGCCGGCTTCCAGTTTTGAAATGTATAGTTGTCTATAGCAGCCTTGTCGGCTTGCGCTACGTATGTTGCACGTATATGTATGTATGCCTTTTGGGCAGATTTTCTTCATGTACTTTATTCTCGTAATTCAGCAGATGTTATTCAGGTTTATATTTTAGGCGCATGCTTAGGGGTGTTTGACAGGTAGAACGCGGGCACCCATCGCGGCCCATCGGTTTGGGTCGTGACATAATGAAATTGTTATCACCTTTATATTTAAAAAAACACTGTTGATCGGTGTATATATCTGAAGATCAGTGGGAGTAAGTGTATTATGTTAGTCTTGTATGTTGATGACATCTTGCTTGCTACTAATGATCTTGGTATTATGTATGACACCAAGAAATTTCTCTCTAACAACTTTGAAATGAAAGATATGGGAGAGGCATCCTATGTGATTGGGATTGAAATATTCCAGGAAAGCTCACAAGGATTATTGGGATTGTCTCAGAAATCCTATATTAATAAAGTGTTAGAGAGATTTAGAATAGAAAAATGCTCATCAAGCCCCGTTCCAATTCAGAAAGGGGATAAATTTAGTCTTAATCAATCTCCAAACAATGAATTGAAACGTATGCAAATGAAAGATATTCCTTATACATCTCTAGTTGGGAGCTTAAAGTATGCCCAGACATGTACAAGACCAGACATCAATTTTGCTGTTGGAATGTTAGGCAGATATCAAAGTAATATAAGGATGGACCACTAGAAGGTTGCAAAGAAAGTGTTGCGTTACTTGCAAGGAACGAAAGGTTATATGCCTACTTATAGAAGATCTGATCATCTTAACATGATTGGATATTCAGATTCAGATTATGTTGGTTGTATGGATACAAGAAAATCTACATTTGGTTATTTGTTCATGTTAGCCAGAGGAGCAATATCATGGAAGAGTGCGAAGCAATCTGCCATAGCTGCATCCACTATGGAAGCTGAACTTGTGGCTGTAACGACCCGGACGGTCGTTTCAAGATTTGTAGCCCTTTTCTCCCATTTCCTACTCTTTTGTGTTCATCGTCTGTATTTTGACTTACCGGGTTAGTTGGTTCAGGTCTGGAGTGATTTTGGAGTGAATTGAGACACTTAGTCTCTTTTATGAAGGCTTAAGTTGGGAAAGTTGACCGGATATTGACTTATATGTAAACGATCTCGGATGTGAACTTTGATGGTTCCGTTAGCTCCGTTAGGTGATTTTGGACTTAGTTGCGCGTCCGAAATGTGATTCGGAGGCCCGTGGTAGAATTAGGCATGAATTGGCGAAAGTTAGAATTTTGGCAATCTTGGTCGGCAGTGGAAATTTTGGTATCAGGGTCGGAATGAAATTCTGGAAGTTGGAGTAGGTTTTTGGTGTCATTTTTGAATTGTGTGCAAAATTTTAGGTCATTCGGGTTTGATTTGATAGGTTTCAGCATCATTCGTAGAATTTTGAAGTTTAGAAGTTCTTAGGCTTGAATCCGATGGGTAATTCATGTTTTTGATGTTGTTAGAGGTGATTTGGTGATTTGACTAAGTTTGTATGATGTTGTGGGACGTGTTGGTATGTTTGTTTGAGGTCCCGAAGGCCTCAGTTTGATTTCGAGGGGTTAACGGAAGAAGATTGAAGTTAGAAGGATTGCTGAAGTGCTCTAGTTCTGGTGTTTTCGCACCTGCGGTGGGGAGCCCGCGGGTGCGGACCGCAGAAGCGAAGAAAATGCTCGCGGGTGCGGGAAAGAATGGCCTAGACTGGAAGTGTAGGTGCGAGATTAGGAGCGCACCTGCGAGACCAAAAATGCGAAAGTGGAGCACAGATGCGGAATATCGCCTGGGAAAGAAGGATCACAGAAGCGGGCAGGGCCCGCAGGTGCAATTGTTTGACCCAGATGCGGACTTTGGGAGAGTAAGTGAGATCCGCACCTGCGGTAAGAATTCCACAGGTGGGGCATCGCAGAAGCGGGATGTGGACCGCAGGTGCGGTTTCACTGGGCAGAAAGTATATAAAGGAGACTTCGAGAGTTTTTGCCCATTTCCATCATTTTGAACACGGGTTTTGGAGATTTTGAGGAGTTCTTTGAAGAGAATTCAAGGATATTCGCTGAGATTCGGGGCGTTTGGAGACCGAGTCGAGAGGCAAGGGCATTGGGGAGTAGGATTTTGCTCAATTTGAGGTAAGTAATGCTTTCAAACTTGGTTCTGAGGGTTCGAAACCCTGAACAATGTGTTATGTGATTAGTATTGAGGTGAGGCACATGCCAAGTGACGAGCGTGCAAGCGTGCATCATGAGAATCGGGACCTGGTTCATCCCATGGCACTGTTTAGTGACTCTTTCTTGTTAATATCCATGTTTCCATCATGTGATTAAGTAAATGAGCTCTAAATCATGCTAGATATCATGTTAGGGCTTTACGCTGATACTATTGGGACCCCTAGTGGTCGTTTCTTGCTGTCATCTCACTTGTTTCATTGATATTCTGTACTCATTCTTATTCATGCATTTCTCAGTTGTTATTTATTGGCACATCATATCATTGTTCCGGGCTAGTTTTCATGGAATTGTGAGCCCATGTTGATACTGGAGAGTGATGATTGAGTGAGGCCGAGAGCCTGATTATGAGTGACAGTTATGGGATCGGGTTGCACGCCGCAGCGGTTATATTGATGATTATGATAGAGCTTGGGTTGTAGGAGCCCCTCCGGAGTCTGCACACCCCCAGTGAGCGCGAATGATATTATTGAGGGATGGATTTCCCTAGACATGGATTTGTCCGAAGTATTGATATCTGGAGATGGATTTCTCCACAGGGTTGGATTACCCTTTTCCTCGGTACCAAGTGACTTATAGTCAGTGTTGAGTATGTTCCGGGATGGATTTCCTTGGGCCGGATGGCCATATGCGGTACCGAGTGGTTGAGTATGTGTATATATATATATATATATACCTGGAGATGGATTTCTCCTCGGCGTTGGATTACCCTTCTTCCTCGGTACTGGTTGACTTGCAATTAGTGTTGTATATGTTCTGGGATGGATTTCCCTGGGCCGAATGGCCATATGCAGTACCGAGTGGTTGAGCACTTGAGAGTAGGAGCACATGGCATTTCATACAGCATATGCATTGACATGTAGATGTAGCAGAGTTTTATTCTTTACCTTGCTCGTATCTGCTCTATTTTACTGTTTCAGTTGCCTATTAAACCGAAAGCATGCCTGCGTTTCTGTACGTTATTTCTATATATCTGTTGAGGTTGAGTTCGTTACTACCTTTCAGTCCATAGTTTGGACTTATTACTTACTGAGTTGGTGTACTCATGTTACCTCATGCACCTTATGTGCATATCCAGGTATCTATGGGTACAGTAGCGGCTGTTGATATTTTTTTAGTTGTTGATCATTGGAGTTAGTAAGGTAGCTGCCTGGCGACTGCAGCCCTGCTTTCTTCTATTCTATCTTCTTGTAGTTGTATTTTGGATTTTTTCCAAACTATGTTGGTCTTATTATTATCAGAACAGTTGTTATAGTTGCTCATGACTTGGTGACACCCCGATGTGGGGCTATCTTTTCCGTATTTTCTTATGTTGAGTTTAACTCTTTTATGAAATTTCTATTACAAAAAGCTTTGACTTAATTTTTATGAAATATCGAAGTGTTTTTGGGAAGTGTTAGCTTGCCTAGTACCATGATAGGCTCCATCACGACATGTTAGAGTTTGGGTCGTGACAGTGGCATGCTTTGAGGCTACAGTTCAGGCTAATTGGTTGCAGAACTTTATTTCAGGACTTGAACTAGTCGACAATATTGCCAGGCCGCTGAAAATTTATTATGATAATTCTGCAGCAGTCTTCTTCTCTAAGAACGACAAGTATTCGAAGGGTGCTAAACATATGGAAGTGAAATACTTTGTCGTTAAAGAAGAAGTCCAAAGTTATAAAGTGTCAATTGAACATATTAGCACCAAACTTATGGTTGCCAATCCTTTGACAAAAGGATTGCCGCCCAAGACAATTACCGAGCATGTTGAAAGAAAGGTCATTATTGATGAAAATGAATGATTTTATGTAAAGACTTTATTATGTTTATGCAATTGACACTTTGAGCTCACTTATATATATGTTTTTGTTGTTACCTGTTTTCTCTTGTATACATAATATTAAGAATGACGATGACAGATTCTAGCTTAGATAAGATACTCTAAGCATTACCGTTGGACCAATTAAGTATTACTTGTACAGGTTGTGTTGAGTAATAGACTGATATTGTAGTACATGGAAGGAACTATGTCAAATAAAGTGATATACGACCGCCATGACTCATATTAGTTGATTTAGTCAATAACAATGAATGATGTTTCTAATGAAGGAGAATTTAACATTTTGTTATGCACGTAATGAATGAAATATTTATTAAGCCATTAAGTGAATAATATCACGTGCGCCAAGTGGGAGAATATAAAATATGGCCCACGTGGCTTATAAAATATTTGGTTTAATAAATATATTGTTAAATTAGTATTTGTATAAAATCAAGAAAAGTTAATTATGGCTATAACTCCCCGCTAACCCACTTTGATGAAAAGTGGAAATTTACCAATGGTCCCTCTCTCTGCCTATTAAAAGAAGAATAGCGTAACTCCATCATATTTTATTCAGAAAAGAACACAGAAAAGGTAAAGAGAGAAGAATATTAATTTCTCAAGAACAGCAACTCTGAAGAAGGATTCCGCTTAATATTATCAAGAAAACACATCATGGATTCTGGTAAGTCTTCTTGATTGAAGTTATTGTATATGTATTTTATGCGAAAATCATATAGTTCCACGGTTCTAAATAATTGATAGGATTTTATATAGATTGTTTATGAATTACAATCTAGAACATGAAAAAACCTTACATGGACTCTGTTGGCCCAAGTTCAGATAAAGTTTTGAAGATTGACAAAATGAACTTAGTCATGAACCAGGTCCATCATGTGAGATAGACACAATGTTGATATACTTATACATGTGACATACATGTGAAGATAAGTCTCAAGGGTCAGCAACAATATCTTCTAAGTTGATCGAAAAGGTTGCATAGGATAAGGAGTTGAAGTCTCCTAATGTGAAGAGAACTACATCCGGATTAAGAATAAGGATTGGAGTTTGAAGTGTTCTAGGACTCGAATTTGATGAAGGATCAGCAGTTCGAGTTTTAATCAAACTCTGATTACTAACTCTATAAATAATCATTACTGTTCTCTTTTACAGGTATTGCACAAGCGCAGAAGTGAAACTAAATTGAAGAGCAAAATAGCAAGGCTTTTTGCAAGCAATTTACGTGAGATTCAAGTGTGTATTCCTGAAGCTACTTGGACAAGATAGAAGAACCAATTCCATTGTGTCTTTATTTTAATCTAGTTCAATTGTAGTAGGTGTTTTCATATTGTACCTTTCAGCTTTCATAGAAGCAATTGTATTAGGTACTTTGAGTATTCAAGTTAGAGTTAACTTGAAAGTGTCGCAGCAGTTGAGGCTGTGTGCCACACTGGGATTAGAGTTTAATCCTTAGGTTTACAAAAAGTTTTGTAAATGCTGTTTTGGCTCAGTGATTTTAGTGGAAGTTTGGGAAAATCCTACTGAGTAGTAGGTCGTGGTTTTTTCGCCTTTTGAGCCAGGTGTTTTCCACGTAAAAATCTCTGTGTTCTTTAGTTTATGCACTCTTAATTCCGCAAACAGTTTTAGTAAGTACATCTAGAAGAACCAGGTTCTTCTAGTGCGAAAATTAGGTACCACACAAATCACCCCCCCCCCCCTTGTGTGGTATTGACGTCTTAGAACATCAATTGGTATCAGAGCAGGTTATCCTTGAAGAGGCTAACACCTTAGGAGAAGATCAACATGAGTGCACCACCTGGGAATTGGGAAGGGCAATCCACTACTACGCCTCCACTTTTCAATGGTCAGTACTATTCTTGGTGGAAGAACAGGATGAGAGATCACATCATAGGGGAAGACTATGAACTCTGGGACATAGTCACTGATGGTCCCCTAGCAACCACAAAGAAGAATACTGAAGGAGTTGATGTTCCAAAGACAAGAGCTGACTGCACTGCTGAAAATTTGAAGAAATGGGAAAAGAATGCTAAGGCCAAGAAATGGCTTGTGTGTGGATTAGGACCAGACGAGTACAGCAGGATTCAAAGCTGCACCACTGCTAAGGAAATCTGGGACACTTTGCAAGTGGCTCATGAAGGAACACCTCAAGTGAAGAGGTCCAGAGCAACACTATTGTATTCTCAATATGAGAATTTCACCATGAAAGAAGGGGAAACCATCCAAGAGATGTATACAAGGTTCACCACACTGACAAATGAACATAAGTCTCTTGGAAGGGTTATTCTTGAAGAAGACAAGGTTGAGAAGATTCTGATAAGAGTTCTGCCAGTCACATGGGAAAGCAAAATCACTGCCATTCAGGAATCCAAGAATATTGTTACCCTTAGACTGGATGAACTGATTGGAAACTTAACTGCCTATGAAATGAGGAGACAAACCATGAAGATGGATACCCCCAAAAAGGAGAGAAGCTTGGCTCTCAGAATTGTTGAAGGTGTAGATTTGGAAGATGATGAAGTGGCTATGATCACTAGGGATTTCAAGAAGTACCTGATGAGAGGAAAGGGTTCTTCAAGAGGTACAAACTTCAATAAAACAAGAGCTCCGGAGAAACAAACCAATGAGGGATGCTACAAGTGTGGTAAGACTGACCACATGATCAAAAACTGCCCTCAATGGGATATTGTGTGGAAGAAAGAAAGAGCTGAACGAAGGAACAGGTTCAATCAAAGAAAAACAAAGGTTCAACCAAGGCTATGGTTGCTGCTTGGGGAGAAACCTCAGATGAAGAGTCAGAAGATGAAGCTGAGGAGGAGCAAGCACTAATGGCCATCGGAGAATCAGATGATGAACAAGAGGTAAGTATTCTTCATCTCAAAGACAAGATTAAATTCTTGTCTAAAGAAAGGCTGGCTAAGCTATTAATAGACTTCATTGATGAGTCTGAGATAATTAAAAATGAGAAGAAAGTTCTGTCTAGGGAATGTGTAATTCTGAAAGCAAAATGTAAAAGTCTAGAGTCTAGGGCAAATGAAAGTGATAACGAAAATGCTGAGTTGAAGAACAAGGTTCTTGAACTTGACAACAGTGTCCTAGAGCTTAGGTCTGAAAACTTAAAACTGAAATTAGGAACAGGAAAGAAGAAAGCTGATCACACATACCTCACTCTAGAAGAAAATTTGGGAAAAATGAAAGATGAATTATACAAGAAAGATGAATTCATTAAAGTCTTGAATGAAGATCTAGGAAAGGTAAAACATGAACTAGACAGAACTTGCAAGTGGAACAAGGCTTCTGATGCTCTCTCCTGGCTGCAAGAGCATCATAGCAGTAACAAAAGAGGACTTGGCTATGGGACTCAAGCTCCAAAATGGGATCCAAAAAGCAAGTACCTCACTCTTCCTGAAAATAAAATCTGCACACACTGTGGTAAGACTGGCCATTACAAATATGAATGTAATGCAAAAGAAAAGGCTAGTCAAAGAAACAAAGCTTTTGTTCAAGAAAAGCACAAGCTGCCTAGTTGGGCAAGAAAGAATCTGATTCATCCTTTTGCCCATAGAAAGGGACCCAAACATATACGGGTTGAGACAGACTATTCGTGATGGAGCTCACAACTCTAGATACACTGTATATCTCATGTCTATAAGATGCACCGTGACAATAAAAAAATTGATTGGTTGGAAAAGAAAGAAGGAAAAAAAAATCAGTTAACTTTGTTTCTAACTATTTGACATGTCAGCATTTTAAGGCAAGCACTTGCAACTAGTTTAGGTTCCTAAGACTAACCCCTGATTTCCTTTTGCAGGTTCAAGTGAAAGGGAGGAGCCAAATATGGTATATGGATAGTGGCTGCTCAAAACATATGACTGGGGACAAGGACCAGTTCCTTTCACTTGAGGACCTAAAGGGAGGTAATGTCTCATTTGGTAATGGAAAGAAAGGTGAGATCATTGGGGTTGGAAAGGTAGGCAAAATAGATTCTCATTCCATAGAGAATGTCTACCTGATAGATGGCTTGAAATATAGCTTAATAAGTGTGTCACAACTGTGTGACAGAGGTAACCTTGTGGCTTTTACCTCCACCAAATGCTTTGTGATTAACCTTATCACTGACAAGATTGTTTTGCAGGGAAAAAGAATTAACAATATTTACATTGTAGATTTGTCCACTCTTTCAGAAAATGAACTCACTTGTTTAAGTGTGTTGGTTAATGATCCCCTCCTGTGGCACAAAAGACTTGGTCATGTCAGTCTAAATCAGCTAAATAAATTAGTCTCCAAGGACTTGGTTATAGGGTTACCTAATATCAAGTTCAAGGAAGACAAAGTTTGTGAGGCATGTGCAAGGGGGAAGCAGGTAAGGTCATCCTTCAAATCCAAGAAAACGGTAAGTTCGTCCAAAATGTTGGAACTGGTTCATATGGATTTATGTGGTCCAATGAGAACCATGAGCAGAGGTGGAAAGAAGTATGTAATGGTGCTAGTTGATGACTATTCTAGATTCACCTGGGTTTTATTTCAACTTCCAAAGATGAAGCATTTGACATGTTTTCTGCATTTGTTAGGAAAACTCAGAAACAATTAGGAAATCAACTTGCATCCATTAGGTTTGATCATGAAACTGAGTTTGAAAACTTTAAGTTTGCTGAGTTCTGTGATGAAAATGGCATATCACAATTTCTCTGCACCTAGGACTCCACAACAAAATGGAGTAGTTGAAAGGAAAAATAGAACTCTTGAGGATATGGCTAGAACAATGTTACTATCTAGCAAATTGCCTCACAGCTTCTGGGCAGAGGCTGTAAACACTGCATGTTACATCATAAATAGATGCATGACCAGACCTCTAGTAGAGAAGACTCCCTATGAGTTACTTAAAGGGAGAAAACCAAACATATCCCATCTTAGGGCATTTGGTTGCAAGTGCTATGTGCACAATAATGGAAAAGACTCCCTAGGAAAGTTTGATCCCAGAAGTGATGAGGGAGTATTCTTGGGATATTCTTCACATAGTAAAGCTTATAAAGTATTTAATAAAAGAACTCTATGTGTAGAAGAAAGTGTGCATGTAGTATTTGATGAAACTAACATTCTTTCTGAGAGACAGGAACATGAAGATGAAGCCATTGGACTGGTCAAAGACTTGGCTGAAGCATCAGCTCAAGTCAAAGTGACACCTACAGAAGGAACAGGTGATGGACCAGGTTCTTCCTTACAGGGCAACCTGATAGGGGGAAGAAGTCAAAGAGGAATTGAAATAAACTCCTTGAAGGAACATATTCATGAACCTGCTCCTCATCAAATGGCTGAAACATCTAGCAGAAGCTAGTTGGTTGTAAAACCTCACAAGTATCAAAGTTCTCATCCCATTGAGAACATTCTCACTGATCCAACATCTGGAGTCAAAACCAGATCACAATTAAAGAATCTGTGTGTTTTTGATGCTTTCTTATCTATCATTGAACCTAAAAATATTGTTGAGGCTTTGCAGGATGCAGATTGGGTGAATGCAATGCAGGATGAACTAAACCAGTTTGAAAGAAGTCAAGTTTTGGTGCACTAGTTCCAAGACCAAGGAGATCAGTCTCTGGTACAAAAGTGGGTCTTTAGGAACAAACTTGATGAAGATGGGACTCTTTACAGGAACAAAGTAAGGTGGTAGGTCCCAGGTTACAGCCATAGAGGAAGGATAGACTATGAATGAGACATTTTGGCTCCAATTGCAAGACTAGATGGCAATACAGGACTTCTATATAGCCTTTGCAGCGTACATTATGGAATTTACTCGTTAACAAATGGAGTCAAAAGTGCCTTCCTGAAATGGCTACTTGAAGGAAAAGTGTTTTGTGAAACAACCCGCGTGTTTGGAAAGCAATAAAATGTCCTGAATGCTGTACAAGCTGAGACAAGGCTCTCTATGGATCAAAACAGGGCACCAAAGCAGGTATGTGAAAGACTGTCAAAGTTCCTACTGGAGCATGGGTACAAGAGAGGTAAAATAGATTAGTACTATCTTTTAAGGAAAAAAGGTAAGGACCTCTTATTGTACACAATTTATGCTTGTGACAATAATCTTTGCGGGCCACCACTGACAAGCTACAGCAAAGATTTTGCAAAACTAATGGGAAGTGAATTTAAATGAGCATGATGGGTGAGCTTAAACTTCTTCTCAGCGGTTGCAGAATCAAGCAAAGCCAAAATTGGAACCATGAATTCATCAGCTGAAAGTATACAAAAGAACTAATTCAAGAAGTTTAAAATGAGGATTCTAAAGAAATAGATACACCTATTGCACACTGCCACTAAATAGATATTGATGAACCTGATTCATCAGATTTTATCAGAAACTGTAAATAGGGGTATGAATTGGTTCACTCTTGTATCTTACTGCAGTAGACCTGAACATTATTTTTCAGTGTAGGGCTATGTGCTCGTTTTTCAAGGCAAATCCAAAAGAGGTCTCACTTGACAGCTTTATTACAAGACGGATATTGAGATATTCTGAAAGCACTCTGCAATTGTGTCTTTGGTACCCAAAGGTAGTAATTTCAATTCTAGTAGGATATGCCTGATGCTGACTATGTAGGTTTCCCTAAGTGGAATAGAAAAAGCACCTCAGGTTGGCACACTTCCTTGTTCATTGTCTTGTATCATTGCTAACAAAAAGCAAAAATTCAGTAGCCTTATCTACTGCTGAAAGCTGAGTATGTAGCTGCAGCTTCTGTTGTGGCTCAATTACTATGGATACAAACAACAATTTGGTAGACTTATTGGATTTGAAAGTGGGATGCATTACCCAATATTTTGTGATAACACCTAGTGCTATATAAGTCATGACAAAGAACCCTGTTCATTCATAAAAGGACCAAGCAACAGTAGATGTTTAGACACTACTTCCTTCGAGAGATAATTATGAGAAAGACGATAATCTCAATAGAATTTTGTGCTACTGAAAAACAAATAGCTGACATCTTCCCAGCACTCTGAATAGGGAAAAATTTGAAAAGGAACAGGCTTGGAAATTAGGATGATTAGATCAACTAAAAAGGAACCAGTTCAGAATTGCAATGAAAACAAGAAAAAAAAAACATTCTTGGTTTAGAAAGTTCTGACTTTATGTAAATATCCAGACTAACTTCTTACTTCAGCTCTCATTACTCTAATCAGTATACTCGTGACGTGTGTTTATATTAATTCATTTGATCTCTTACAAAGTTTTTTTCTATTCTGTATATGAGGCATAGTCAAGACGAAGTTCTACTTGGAGAACCTGGTGTTCATCAGAATTATGCTCATGAGAAAAGGTCAGGTATGTTCTATACATTTGCCAAAATAGAAAAATAATATTCCAAGTTATTGAGCATAAGTCCTTTCTCAACAAAACTCCTAAAAACTAGAACCGTTGTCACCTGAACCAGTCTTCATTCTCTAGAATTTTAAAGGAACGGGACTTTTTTTTTAAAACCAGCTTCACTAAAAGACGGAGTCTTAAGGGGATTAGACTCTTTGATTGACACACTGCAAAAAGGCTGATGTTACTGGCACCTAATCAGACTCCACTTTATTACTTCCACATGACTTCCCATTCTAGTCCATAACCGTCATTAAGCCTTAAACCTCAAATCATCATCCTTCTCTCTAAAAATCTCCAAAAATCCCCAAAATTCTCTAGATATTCTTCACGATGACTACTCCTCAAGAAAATCCAGGAACTCCCCACCAGTATCTCCTAACACACCCTCATCTGCACCTCCTAGCGGCAATCCTAAACCAAGATTTCACCGGCAGAAAATGTTGGCAAGAAAGACTGTGGCTACTGGTGCTCTGAGAACGGCTCTAAATGAAAAATTGAGAGCCAGCCAGAAAAAGGAGAGCTCTAAAAAGGAATCATCTGACTCGAGTTCTGAGTCTGAAGCGTTTGTTTCTGCAAGCGATGGAGAAGAACGTGGGTCTTCTGACTCAGACAAGAATCAAGAAAACCCTAGGGAGGTAAATACATGTTATGTTTTTTCTGATGTAGTTGAGAAGGTGGACAATAGGTTTGTGTTGGTGGGTTCTGTGAGAGATGTAAGTGAGGGAGATTCGAGTAGAAAGAGAAAGAAAAAGAAAGATAAAGTTCTTGCTATTTGTGGAGGAATAGAGGAGAGTGGCAACAAGCTAGGGGGAAGTGAAACTGGGGAGCTGCTGAAGGCCTTGTACACCTGAGTGAACATCAAGATGAACCTAGTTCATATGTGGAAGAAACCTTGGCTGACATTCTGAAGAAGGTAGGGGAAAGTTATGATCCCAAGAAGCGCAAAGCTTCTTCTCAAAAGGCTCCAACTGCCTTTAAGCCAACAAAAAGGAGCAAGGTGTCATCTCCTAAGCCTACTGTCCCTCCTGTACCAAAGATGAAAGCTACTAGAAGCAGGGTAAAGCAAAGTGAGGCTGAATTGCAGAAAGCTTTAGAGGCAAGTAAGAAAAAGAAGAAGGAAAAGCGAAAAGCTAAAGTTTTAGAAAGCTCTGTGGACGCAGAAGAAGAGGAGGAGGAGATGGAATTGGTCCATCAGGAAAGAGGTACAACTGAGGAGGTTCTCACTCCTACACCAAAAAGATCCAAGACTTCTATAAAGAAGTCTTTAGAACCTGTATCTGTTGAACCCTCCCCGACTAAAAGAACCAGGTCTGCAGTCAAAGGAAAACAAGTGAAAGTTCCTGAAGAAGAAGAAGCATGGAGTGGAGAGGAAGAAGAAGAGGAATCTGAAAAGAACAGGACAGATTTGTCCTTTTTGGCAGGAGAAAGATACTCAAAGGAAGAATTTTGAAAGATCTGGAGGAGCCAGGCATGAAAAGATTGGTTGATGCCCTGGATGCACAGGGGTGGAAGGACATGGTTCTTCAATTAGATGGCAGGCTGGCAAGGAAAGAGCTGATCGAGTTTATGGCAAATGCTACTGTGGTGAATGGGGTTGTTACAAGCGTGGTGAGGGGAGTAAAGGTTCATTTTGATGCACCTAAATTGGGCAGAATTCTAGACATACCCTGTGAGGGTAGGCAAAGGTGGCCTTGTCTAGATTCTCTCCCTTCTGCTCTCCAAATCACCAGAAATTTTTGTGATACCAAGTCTGCTGAAGAACTGCCTGAGTCTAGATTTGTGCAAAAGAGTGAGATGAAGCCTGAGCACAAGGTGCTCTTTGAGTTTGTGAACAAGTGTTTGCTGCCTAGACAGGAGAGAAGGCACACTGCGAATTATATGGACCTGGTCCTTCTGGAGTGTCTTGTGAGAGGAAAGCAGATTAACTGGCCTGCTTTCATTGTCAAGCTGCTGGATAGAGTCATCAATGGCTCTAAGGCTCATGCCACACCTTATGGGTTTATACTGACAACTGTCTTGGCCAAGTTAGATATGCCATTGAAAAGGTGGGAGATGGCCTCCAGCAAAGACCACTTTGGAATTAAAACTCTGCAGGCTTGTGACTATCTGCTAAGTGTAGCCCCAGTTGAACCTGGTTCATCCTTGAAGACTCCTGTGAATAGCAAAGTTAGGGCACTGGTTCTAGAGTGTGAAACAAAAGATGCAGAAATTGCTAGGCTCCAGGCTCGCATTGTTGAACTAGAAAGTGAAAGAAATGGCCTCAAAACTGAGCTAGCAAAGGAAAAGGAAAAGAGTGAAGGGATGCTCCAAACAATGCTTAATCTTCTTCAATCCCAACCCTCTAGTTCCTCCAAGCCCTAGAACCAGTTTAGAAAACCCCTCAGTGACCCAGATTCGGGACTTTTCTCTGTTTTTTTTTTCTCATGGTTGGATGTTTGTTTTTCTTTTTGTGGTCTGTGTTGTAGAAACACCTCCTAATCAATGACAATGTGATTTGTTTTCTCTTGGTTTATGAAACTTCTGATCTTAATAGCTGAATTTCTTGTGAAGTTGATTATTGATTAACTAAATCATGTTTTCGCTTGCAGTTGCCCCAGTGGCCATGAGTAATAATTAACATCTGGGATTCATATAATATGCAACTTTTCGATGATTCCAAAAGGGGGAATAGATATTGTGCTTTACTTTGTATTCTGAAATAAAGTGATATTTATAACCTGATTAAACCTGGTCCTTAATAATAAGTTAAATTACTGTGTGATAATTAAGCTGAGTTCCACAGGTCTCTGATCAATAAAAGCACAGAGTTTGTCATCATCAAAAAGGGGGAATTTGTTGGCCCAAGTTCAGATGAAGCTTTGAAGATTGACAAAATGAACTTAGTCATGAACCAGGTCCATCATGTGAGATAGACACAGTGTTGATATACTTATACATGTGACATACGTGTGAAGATAAGTCTCAAGGGTCAGCAACAATATCTTCTAAGTTGATCGAAAAGGTTCCATAGGATAAGGAGTTGAAGTCTCCTTATGTGAAGAGAACTACATCCGGATTAAGAATAAGGATTGGAGTTTGAAGTGTTCTAGGACTCGAATTTGATGAAGGATCAGCAGTTCGAGTTTTAATCAAACTCTGATTACTAACTCTATAAAGAATCATGATTGTTCTCTTTTACAGGTATTGCACAAGCGCAGAAGTGAAACTAAATTGAAGAGCAATATAGCAAGGCTTTTTGCAAGCAATTTACGTGAGATTCAAGTGTGCATTCCTGAAGCTACTTGGACAAGATAGAAGAACCAATTCCATTGTGTCTTTCTTTTAATCTAATTCAATTGTAGTTGGTGTTTTCATATTGTACCTTTCAGCTTTCATAGAAGCAATTATATTAGGTACTTTGAGTATTCAAGTTAGAGTTAACTTGAAAGTGTCGCAGCAGTTGAGGCTGTGTGCCACACTAGGATTAGAGTTTAATCCTTAGGTTTACAAAGAGTTTTGTAAATGCAGTTTTGGCTCAATGATTAGTGGAAGTTTGGGAAAATCCTACTGAGTAGTAGGTCGTGTTTTTTTCACCTTTTGATCCAGGTGTTTTCCACGTAAAAATCTCTATGTTCTTTATTTTATGCACTCTTAATTCCGCAAATAGACTTAGTAAGTACATCTAGAAGAACCAGGTTCTTCTAGTGCGAAAATTAGGTACCACACAAATCACCCCCCCCCCCCTCTTGTGTGGTATTGACGTCTAGAACATCATACTCCCCTTGCAGAAATACAACAAACATGAAATAGTCGGGAACAATGACCATTGACTTTCTTAAGTGTGAGGCCTAAGTTAGACTTTCTGTTTTTGCTACTTGCCACGTCAATTATGTAACCGATTAGGGAAGAAACCCCTTCACTTAATTCTGAAGAATGTTATTCCCTCGTATAAAATAAGATATGCCATCAATTTTTCCTTCTAGTGGTAAAAGTTCTCAAAGAGCTTATAAGGGTTTCGCAAGACGGTGAAAACTCTATGGTCAAATATAGTTCTCTTCATATCAAATTGTCAACTTGCTCAAGACGTTTTAAAGATTATCTGATCGCGAATCATCACCATTTTAACTAACCAAAGGTGTCATATTCAGTTCACATAAAAAAAACTATAGATTAGTATCCAATATGAATTCCCATAAACATAGTCTAATGTTTAAGAAAAGGGATCTTTACCAAATTGTCGTTGGATTCACTGTTTACTTTTTCTAACCTCTATACATAAATCATAATATATACACATATATATATATATATATATATATATATATATATATGTGTGTGTGTGTGTGTGTGTGTGTGTGTGTGTGTGTGTAATATACATCCACCGGTTTTGCTTTGTTTGAGCGGTTGGGTGAGCGGTTATTTAGGTTAATTCTAAAACATGGGGGTGATTGGTACCAAAAAATCCTTTTTTCACATAGAGCACCTTATTAGAGGTCTTACATACCATTTATTAAACATGGTCAAGAGTAAGGAAAGAAAATAATTAATTGTATAAATTAAATTTTCTTGTCCGCGCTCAGCTTAGACATGAAAATTTATGTAGTACAACTAAACAATCAAAAGTAAAATATCCCAAAGGATTATCAGTCTTCTACATTCCAACAACTTATCTTAATATTGAAGCTATCCCCAAGAAGAAAAATGAATTGGAATGAGAGGGGAAAAAAATGAAAAAAAAAAGCAAATTTTTAATGTAAAGAGAAAAATGCTCAAAGAGATCACCAGCTGTAATTTGGAGGGAGTTGAAAGAATCTAGGCTGAATCCAAATTCCTTTGAAATCTTGAGCATCATAATCTAGTATGGCCTTAAACTTTTCATTCTTGATAAAAATTACAGAATCACCACTTCCAGCATAAGAGGCAGCACAAATAGAAATAGCAACATCATTCCCAAGTTTCATCCTTTTCTTGAAATCACTCATACTGAAACATTTCTCCTTGTAGTTAAAAGGCAGGCGTTCAATATTTGGATCTCTACGTTCTTTAACTATTTTGTAATACTCAAAACTCTTATTTCCCAAGTTGAATGTTATCATCTTATCATTCTCATCCAAAATTTGAAAACAACCATCAGCAAAAGTAGCACCTTTAACACCACCAAAAAATCTCTGTGAAAGATCATATTCATACTTCACCCACGCGCTAACTCCGCGTTCCAACACATGTAGTTCCAGAAACTCATGACGTTTCCGCAGAATGAGAGCCGTAACACAATCATTTGACAAAGGAGAAGAAGTAAACGCAGCAGAACCTTTAGAAATTTCATATTCTTGAAAAGGTGGGAGGTCAATTCTCGTGCGAGAGAAAGGGCAGAAAAAGAAAATGAGACCCTTTTGGGATAACAGTAACCAACCATGACTCGAAGCAAGGCAAGTAGCTTCTTTCAGTTCGGGGATATTAAGGGTGTAACTTTTGTCATTTGTGGGGTTAAAGAGTATGCATTCCTCATCGTCATCGTTGTAGAGTAGGAAATAAGGGTGTGTATCCGGAGCAGATTCTATGGCTGCAGTAGCTGAGAAAGAAGCAGAGCGCCAATTTGTGCACACTCCACGAAAACCAAGAAGATCAATAATTCCGAAGTTGTCTGCTATTTCCCCTAAAAGTTCTGAAGGCAGATCACGCCATGATCTTGCTGACAGTAAACAGTCTAGAAGTTTTTCTTTCTTTCTAGAACATTCTTCTCTTAACTGCTTTGCTTTGTCGTTGTTGCTTTCAACATCAGAGAGCTTAGCAAGCTTTTGGAGAAACTCTTTGGCCACTTTCTCCATACGTCTATTCAAAACAAAGCAAAAGGAATACAATCAGACTTATATTCAAGAACCAACAGCTACAAGAAATGAAGCATTAGTTTCAGATAGTACGCTCCAAACAGCTACAAGAACACTGACAAATGTTTAGACCAGCAACTACTCACTCTCGATGTCCTAATTTATGTGTCATATTTCCTTTTTAGACGATTTATAATTATATAAATATTTGTAACTTGTTTTAAACCACAAGTTCAAAAGTGTTCTTTCTTTTAATAAATACTGTACCAAGTCAAACATTATCACACATGATGCGGTGAGAGTGCTAGTTTTTGTTGAAACTATATAATATGTTGATATTGCATAGTATGATGGTCCCTCACTGAGATATATACAAAAAATTAAAAAAAAATAACAATTTAGTGACGAGGAGATATAGCAAGTGAATAGTAATCCATATATTCACACAAATAAGGATGCGCACTATTAATTAAACAAATGAAGCAAGAAATAAATATTCAATAGGAAAACAAGAAAATAAGAAGTAGAAGAAACCGAAATGATCCAAGATCAAGAAACTTACCTATCTTCTTCCATTTTAGCTTACACAGAAAGGAGCCTTGATGAGAAACTATCAACTGACAAAAAAGAATTGGGTGAATACCAAACGTTACACTTTAGGATACAAACTAGTGTTACACTATTTTAATGGGTAAATTTTTCTTAAGAAATCATATAAATATTGTGTTTGAGTTATAAAATAAAAATATATGTTTTGAAAAATAATGAAGGTTTATCTTATATATCTAACTCTATAAAAAAAAAAAGAACTTTTCACATAAAAGTTCTTACTCATACTAGTCAATATGTTCAATTAAAAAATTTGTTCCAGTTTTATAATTTTATCACTCCAAATTCACAAGTTACATTACTTCCTTCATTTTCAACAATTACACATAACCCTTGAAGATTTAATAATTTTTTTAAAGAAATTCCGGGAAGCTCTTATCAAATTCATTCTAGTAAACACAAACAAGATTAGCAAACCGATAGAAGATAATACTTTTTCTAGTGAAAAACATACAAATTATTCTATTTCTTTACACTGCTAAGAATAAGGTCTTTTCCGGGGGAAGAAACCGACAGAAAGCCGGCGATAACCGTGGTTTTCCAACTAAAAAACAACAGATTAGGACATGTCAGAAATTATCACGTCAATGGAAAAAGTCGACAGACTCGAGGTGATGAAAATTTTCATTAAAAGATCGATCTGATGGGGTTCGTTGATTTTCTTAAATTACGCATAAAATTAACTATTCGAGAATCGAATCGAGGTATATATCGTGGCAGGGTACTTTTCTACCATTTGACCATTGGTGCTCGATGGCCTAATGCTTCTATTTTTCTTATTTATATTCCTCAAGCGAAATTAACTAACAGAGTCTGACGATTTTTTTTTTAAAAAAAAATTAAAAATTTACCAAAATTAACCGGTAGACCCGATCGGTTATTCCATCGGATTTTCATACATAGGTTAATTGTATTTTGACTAAAAATACTGACAGATTTGATCGATTTTGTAAAATATTTTTATTTAAATGTTATTATGCAATTGATTAGGTGCGTTATTTTTTTAATTAAAAAATGCGCTAAACACAGTAATGACGGTGTCTGTCAAAATTAAGTTTTGGTACATTATTGCGTAAAATTAACAAACGAATTTTTGGCGATTTTAATTTTTTCATTCTATTTTCTAATATGCTTTGTCGGTTTCCTTAAATTATTGTTGCTCATTTTGTATGATCAAATTACAAAATTATTTGTACTTGTAAATCGTGATATAAAAGAATTAGGCTTTAAATTAATGTACTGCTTAAATAGAATTAAAGGAAGACGCGGAGACCTTTCGAAAAGATAACCTGGTCGGTCTAGCAGCCTATTTTCGCAAATCAAACCAAAATTGGAAGGGAAAAAGGGCTTAAAAGAGCATGCATGAGATCTAACATTTTAGAAATATAGAAAAGTAAGCTACAAAAGGGTAAAAAGTTAATATCAATCTAATTTAATCAGTTGTATCTAAAGGGACACCTATGATTCAATGACCACTAAAGAGATACAATTCCGCCATAAAATTGAAAGTCAAAGTTATCAAAATTAGAACCTGGAATTTGTAATAACGGAGAACTGAAGAAGGTCGATTAACTGGCTTGTTTTGGCACTGAATCAATATTATAATACGTATTTATAACGCTATTTTTATTAGGAATCATTATGCTACCAAATTTTAAAAGCTCTAAACCTAAAAGAAATGGAAAGAGGTTATAACTATTAATCAAGTAATTAAGAGTTTATTCTTAGATTTTAGGAAAATAATTAATTAACTACTTTTTTGTGTAAAATTAATTTTAAAAGGTAAAAGAAACAAACCATATTTTGCTAAGTGACTTTGTATTTTATAATAATAAGATAGATAGATATAAATATAAATGAATAACTCCACCAAGGAATTCCTAATCTTATCCCTTTTTAGAGCCCGTTTGGCTTGGCTGATTTAGAATAGCTGATAAGCATAGGTGCTGAAAAGCACTTTTAAGTGCTGAAGCTGATTTAAAAATAAGCAGTTACGTGTTTGGATAAAAGTGCTGAAATTAATAATAAGCAGCTAAAAAATTGTGTATACAAAGAGTTTTGTTTTAAAAAGAAGTATTTTAGGGATAGAATAGTAAATATTTTGGTCAAACCTAAAGTGCTTATAAGCTGAAATTTGATAAGTTGGGGGAGACCAACTTATGGCTTTTGGCTTATTTTTGGCTAATAAGCACTTAACTTATAAGCACTTTTAATTTTACCAAACACGTAGATAAGCCAAAAAGTGCTTATAAGCCAATTTGACCAGCTTATAAGCTTAACCAAACACCCTCTTAGTTATACACTTATCTAACCTTTATTCATGGAATACAGGAGCAACAAAGTAGTTTAGCAAATAACTTAAGCAGGATGGAATTAGTTATTATTCATTTAGTTCCAGAGTCGTGATGGAAATATGTACCAAAATAAACACGTCCTAGAAGAATATCTTACGACACCAAAAACAAAAATCAATTTATCTCCCATGTAACTAAGCAACAAACTAGGATGATTCACATAAAGTAAGACTGAAACTGGCTTTCTCAAACAAATTGGGCGTTTGGTCTAGTGGTATGATTCTCGCTTTGGGTGCGAGAGGTCCCGAGTTCGATTCTCGGAACGCCCCTAAAATATATTTTTTCCCGCTTATCGAATGGAATGGAATGGAAATGCCTACTCTTACCCAAAGTGATACCGTTTGCATGCTCTAAATATGTATACTGCACATGTGATATGGGTAATTTATACATAATCATACTATATATCTATTAGAATGTATATCCAAATTTTAGTTCTTGAATGTTATAAAAAGGGTGCTTGGCTAAAGGATAATAGACATACTATTATCTAGAGGATCACTCATAACTATTTACAAAAAGTCTTTCTCTATATTTCTTGTTTATATTTGCTAACATAATTAAATCATTTAGAATTAATTAGTTTTGATTCAATGACCTGTTAAAAACTAATAATTAAGAATTAGAAAAATCAAAAAAGTTTCCGTCAGCATTATCGACATTGGTTATAATTTCTTACTTACTTTTTATTTTTAATTTTTCTGCTCAATTAACTAAATTATTTAGAATTAAAATATTAGCTCATTGAAGAAATAAAAACTGATTGTAATATGCAACAACAATAGCAAACTCAATGAATTCCCACAAGTAGAGTCAAGGGATTGATATCTGACATTTAAAGTATTATTGGCAATTCTCCTTATATATAACGTGGAATTCTTATAATTATGAATAACAAAAATCAAAGAAGTGTGGGTCCGCATTATCGACTATAGTTATTTTCCTACTTTTTTTTTTTACTAATGTAATCAAATGATTTATAATTAAAATATTAGCTCATTAAATAAATTTAATTGATAAAACAAAAGAAACTGTCAAGCCTAACATGTACCTCCGGAGAAAACTTCAAAAGAAGCAATTTTATCACTTCATTCCTAACGTGTAGCGTAAAGTCACCATAAGTTGACATGGTAACATTCTTCTTTTATTAATTGAAAGGCCAGATAATTTGGGAAAAATTCAGGATTTCTTACCTAGTTCAAATAAGGAATAAGTTGATATTTAAATTTTGGTTTGATTTTACAAAATCCTAAGCATTAGGAAAGTAATTTAAATTATAATTTCATCTAATATAAAATCAATTATTAAAGATAAAAAGGAGAACGATATTTTGTTAAGAGATTACGTGCTTTTAATACACTATTAGTTTTAGGTGTACGCACGTTGCGTGTGTGACCTATCTCAATTAGTGAACTTTATTTTAAAAAGATGCATAATATGATATCTACAATTATATAATAAAATATTAAAATTGTAAGAAATTGAGCAGACAATTATATGCATTATTGGAGTGGCCTTGTTTCAGCCATTGTACCCTGTGAAAATGCTTTCTTCTATTTATATATCAATTTCTCCAATTGCACTTTCAACTCCTTTTTCTGGTCATAGAGTTGTGCTTGGTGGTTTCGGTTTGCCATTTCTGCTTGTATCACTGCTAACTGCCTTCTGATATATTTTTGACTCTATGAAACTCTTTCGAACTTAGCTTCTTCACAACACCTTTCCCTCTCTTAAGTTTTGCCAAATACCTCTTAGGTTTAGAGTCCAGGGTGCTGTGTCAAATGGTTGAAAATATTATGCCATTGATGGAAAAAAGATATTATATATGCCATTGACTTATTATCGTCATAGCCGATTGGTTCCGGCTTGTATTAGGTTTGGTAGGAAGATCATTTTCATTTCAATTATTTGTTCTATAAGAAGTAAAGGATTTCTTTTATTTTTATTTTTGAAGCCGACATAGATCAATCATATGGTTCCACATAAAATATCTTTGAAATTTCAGTTCACTTTTGCAATTGACGTATTGTAAAGTTTGAACTGATTCTATAAATTGGTGAATTACAACACTGACGGGCTATATTGTCGTGTTTACAGATTTGTAATATTTTTAACTGAAAAGCATCTATACGGGTTGATTTACCCTATCAACACAAGTGGATCTAATGGTCAGTTCAAGCAGCCCCATACACAAAAAGGGCAGTCCGGTGCACTAAGCTCTCGCTATGCGCGGGTCTAGGGAAGGGCCGGACCACAAGGGTCTATTGCACGCAGCCTTACCCTTCATATATTAATTTTTTGAAAACTTGTACAACAAGTAACATATTGTATACGGTCAAAATCGGGCTTGCCTAATTTTGTATAACTAACCAAAATCGGGTTGGCAGATCAAGGCTCGGCCTTAGTTATATCGGACCATGGTACGGAGATGGATTGGTAAGCTTGTGGATCAATGGCCGATCAAGATCGAGACCAGCCGTGGTCGAGACCGAAGCAAGAAAGAGATCGAGCAAGATCGAAGGAAGCCTGCCAAGTCAAACAATAGAAGGCCGAAATATCCGTGATCGGGCAAGGATCGTGGCGAAAATCTAGGCACGTAATAAGTCAGGATCGATTATTAGCCTTCTGTAATTAGAATTATGCCATAAATAGGATTCCTCTACTATATAAAAACGGTGCTAATTATTTTATAAATATCATACATTCACACATAACCAAGCAATACATTACATTTTTTCTCACACAAGCTTTGTTGTTCAGTTCTTACTTTTCAATAGCATACTCAATTGGTTCGAGGGCCACAATTGTTCATCACATTGGTTTGCTTTATTTTACTGTTAATTTCTAATATTAATCCTCGTATTATCAGTTTGTGCCAAGTGAAAGCACATATCCATAAAACTACTTCTAAGTTCAATTTTATCCAATTTTAAGGGTAAACAGTTTGGCGCGCACCGTGGGGCAAAGGATAATAGTAATTGCCCGATACAATTTTCATAACACACACTATTTTATGCTTGTTCTTTGAAGTGTATTTGATTCCAGGATCAACATGTCAAATTCTCAAGTAGCATCCATACACACAGACAATGGTCTTGGTCTCCATGGCGAGAACAACAACGTAGCCGCCCCAGGAAACGGAGTACCTCCAGTTAACCCCGATGGAGCTCCGGCCGTGGACCCTATCGACGTCAGCTCCCATATTGCTATTAATGGGAATTTGGGTGTTGATCCTAAAAATACCGTCCGCAGAGATGCTCGAACAACCGACTAGAACGCACGGGACGGTGAAGAAGGCGGAATTAGCCTTCGAATAATATTCGAAATGTTGCAGACTCAACAAACTGCAATAGCACAACTCCAAAATCAGAATCGTGCACCAAGCAGGATCGAGCTCGAGCCATCACAAGAAATTGTTCATAAAGCCGAATCGGTGCCAAAAATATCGAATGGAGGAGAATCGAAGACCAATCCTGCTATCGTAAAGATGCTCGAGGAACTGACAAAGTGAATCGAGACAGGGGAAAATAAGATCGAGGAAAACGATAAGAAAGTGAAAACTTATAATTCCAAGGTCGACCAAATCCCGGGGGCACCACCTGTATTGAAAGGACTTGATTCCAAGAAGTTTGTCCAAAAACCTTTCCCCCCGAGTGCAGCTCCAAAGCTAATCCCAACGAAGTTCTATATGCCCGAGATTCCGAAGTATAACAGGACGATAGATCCAAACGAACACGTCACCTCATATACGTGCGCCATTAAGGGAAATGACTTGGAAGATGACGAGATTTAATCCGTGTTGCTGAAGAAATTCGGGGAGACTCTATCTAAGGGTGCTATGATATGGTACCATAACTTACCACCTACCTCTATTGATTCATTTGCTATACTTGCAAATTCTTTTGTAAAGGCACAAGCCGTCATTAAGGTCGCTACCAGAAAGTCGGACCTCTTCAAGGTAAGACAGAAAGACAACGAGATGCTCAAGGAATTCGTATCTCGATTCCAAATAGATCGAATGGATTTGCCACCGGTCACTGATGATTGGGCTGTTCAAGCTTTTACTCAGGGTCTTAACGCTCGAAGTTACGTAGCTTCGCAGCAATTGAAGCAGAATTTGATCGAATATCCAGTTGTCTCTTGGGGTGGATGTACATAATCTGTATCAGTCAAAGATTGCGATCGAGGATGATAAACGGGGGCTCCAATCGGTTCGATTTATCCTAACATGCCCGTGGACAGAGTTAAAAGGGACATCGTCCGGGAACCACGGTCAAACAGAGATCGATATCAGCCATACGGTAGAGATCGGAGAAATAACGGACCTGGACGCAACCCCATTCAGAATGATAGAAGGAATGGTCTAGGACAGAGCTCTTGATGGCTCATGAGCAAGAGTGGTTTCGATAGGGATGGGGTCCAAAGAATCACCTCGATTGTCGGAATATAACTTCAACGTAGATGTTTCCGCCATATTATCGGCCATTGGATGTATCAAAGATACCAGGTGGCCCCGACTTGTGTAGACCGATCCGGCTTAGAGAAATCCAAACCAAATATGAAAGTATCATGGTACCTATGGCCATAAAATAGGAGACTGCAGACAGCTAAGGGAGGAAGTAGCTCGATTGTTCAACGAAGGGCACCTTTGAGGATTCTTAAGTGATCGGCCAAGAACCACTTCAAAAATAGGGATTCGAACAGACAGAACGAGCTGGAAGAGCCACAGCACGTGATCCACATGATATTCGAAGGGGTCGATATTCCTCAAGGACTGGTATTTAAACGCACCAAGGTGACGATCGCAAGGGAGAAGTGAACACGGGACTACTTACCGGAAGAGACCTTGTCTTTCAACGACGAGGATGCATAAGGGATCGAGCAACCTCATAACGACGCACTGGTAATATCTGTCCTTATGAATAAAATTCAAGTTAAACATATTTTGATTGATCAAGGTAGCTCGACCAACATTATTCGATCGAGGGTTGTAGAACAGCTCGGCCTACAAGATCAAATTTTGCCCGCAGCCCCGGTACTTAACGGCTTCAACATGGCAAGCGAAATCACCAATGGTGAGATTATTTTGCCGGTGAACGTGGCTGGGACCATCAAGAAACAATGTTCCACGTAATTAAGGGTGACATGAGGTACAACGCCCTGCTCGAAAGTCCTTGGATCCATAACATGAGGGCAATATCCTCGACCCTTCACCAAGTTCTGAAGTTTCTGACGTCTGATGGAGTCAAAATAATGTACGGGGAGCAGCCCACCGCCAAGGAGATGTTTGCAATCTATTAAGTGATACTAGTGTCAGCACTTTCTTCAGCAAAGGGATCAGACTCAAAGGGAAAACAGGAGGCTAAATAGCAACCACAGGCACCAACCTTGACCCAACCGGAGAAGCGAGGGACTGATGATGGTGATGACTATGGGATACCTCGACCATTCATAGTTCCCATGACTCCGACACCACCAAATCAACGGTCGAAGAGCTGGAACAAGTCATACTAACCAAACATCAGCCCGAACGAAAGGTATACCTGGGTGCGGGGCTAACACCCAAGCTCAGGAAGAAACTTATTCATTTCCTCACAACTAACATGAATTGCTTTGCTTGGTCCCACCTCGATATGACAAGGACCTCGCCGGAAATTACCACTTACATGTTGAGCCTGGATCCTAAATTTCGCCCGGTAAAGCAAAAAAAGAAGGGCCCAGTCCGAAATTAAACATGCTTTCGTCAAGGACGAGGTAACCAAACTTCTCAAAATAGGATCCATTCGGGAAGTAAAGTATCCTGAATGGATAGCAAACGTAGTGGTACCTAAGAACGGAAACAAACTTAGAATGTGCATAGATTATAAAGACCTGAATAAGGCATGCCCCAAGGATTCTTTTCCTTTGCCAAACGTTGATCGTATGATTGATGCCACGGCAGGCCATGAGACTCACAGTTTTCTCGATGCCTATTCCGGGTACAACCAAATACAAATGAACTCGGAAGATCATAAAAAGACTTCATTCATCACGAAGTATGGCACCTACTGTTATAACGTAATTCCGTTCGGACTAAAAAATGTTGGTGCAACCTATCAACGCCTAGTAAATTGAATGTTCGAAGAACAAATAGGGAAATCTATGGAAGTTTATATTGATGACATGCTAGTTAAGTCCGTGCGAGCAGAGGACCATTTAAAGCATTTGAAGGAAACCTTCGATATACTGAGGAAGTACAATATGAAGCTCAACCCAGAAAAGTGCGCATTCGGAGTTGGCTTGGGTAAGTTTCTCAGCTTCATGGTATCCAATCGGGGGATCTGATATAAAATTAAAGCTATCGAGGATATCAAGATCGTAGATAATGTAAAGGCCGTGTAGAGGCTAACCGGGCGCATAGCCGCCGTGGGGCGATTCATTTCGAGGTCCTCAGACAAGAGTCAGTGATTCTTCTCATTGTTTAGGAATAAGAACAATTTTGCATGGACCCGGAATGCCAGCAGGCCTTGGAGGAACTAAAGCGGTACTTATCGAGCCCGCCGCTTCTTCATACCCTGAAAATGGCCGAACAACTTTACTTGTACTTGCCAGTTTCGGAGATTGCGGTAAGTGGAGTCCTGGTCCGAGAAGAACAAGGTATGCTATTCCCTGTTTATTATGTTAGTCGGACCTTAGGTGAGACCAAGACTAGATACCCACATTTAGAAAAATTAGCGATTGCCTTAATAAGCGCCTCTAGGAAACTAAAGTCGTACTTCCAATGTCATCCAATATGTGTTGTGACCACTTATCCTCTTCGAAAGATTTTGCACAAACCAGAACTATCGGGACGATTGGCCATCGAAATTAGTCGGTACGATATTGAGTATCGACCCTGAACTGCCATCAAGTCTCAGATCTTAGCAGACTTCGTGGCTGACTTTTCGCCGACCCTCGTAGCCGAGGTTGAAAAGGAACTGCTGATGAAATCGAGTACATCTTCGAGTGTCTGGACCCTCTTTATGGACAGTCTTTCGAACGTGAATGTGTCGGGACTAGGCATCGTACTAAAATCACCCACGGGTAATATAGTTAGACAGTCTATGCGAACTACAAAATTGACTAAAATGAGGCCGAATATGAGGCCATGAATTGCAGGTCTCCAACTAGCTAAGAGTTTGGGAGCCGAGGTCATAAAGGCCAAGTGTGATTCCCTCCTCGTGCTAAACAAAGTTAACAGGACTTTTGAAGTCCGAGAAGACCGTATGAAAAGATACTTGATAAACTACAGACAACTCTACATCGGTTTAAGGAATGGACCTTGCAGCATGTACCTCGAGAACAGAACAACGAGGCCGACGCTCTTGCCAATCTAGGTTCATCAGTCGAAGACAACGAACTCAACCCCGGCGACTGTCATACAACTCATGAGGTCGGTGATTGGAGAAACAAGTACATAGATTACTTAAATAACGGAAAGCTCCCATTGGATCCAAAGGAGTCGAGAGCTCTGCGTACAAAGACATCACGGTTCACTTTGTCCGAAGACGGAACATTGTTTAGAAGGATGTTCAATGGACTGTTAGCAACATGTTTGGGACCAGGAGACACTGATTACGCCTAATGGGAAGTTCATAAAGGCACTTGTGGAAATCATTCCGGTGCCGAATCGTTGGTCCACAAAGTAACTAGAACGGGATATTACTAGACCGATATGGAGAAAGATGCAAAGGAGTTCTTTCAAAGATGCGACCAATGCCAAAGGTATGCGTCAATGATTCACCAGCCCGGAGAGGAGCTCCATTCGGTATTATCCCCATGGACGTTCATGAAGTGGAGAATGGACATCGCCGGCCCTCTTCTATCGACCCCAGGTAAGGCTTAGTTTATTTTGTTTATGACTGATTATTTTTTAAGTAGGTTGAAGCACAGGCTTTCGAGAAAGTCAGAGAAAAAGAAGACATAGACTTCATCTGGGATCACATCATATGTCGATTGGGGATGCCCTCCAAGATCGTATGTGATAATGGGAAGCAATTCATCGACAGTAAAGTGACTAAATTTCTCAAGGATAAAAAGATCAAGAGAATCCTATCGACGCCTTACCATCCCAGTGAAAACAGACAGGCCAAATCGACCAATAAAATCATCATTCAGAACCTTAAGAAGAGATTGACCGATACCAAAGGGAAGTGGAGGAGATATTGCCTGAGATTCTATGGGCGTACCGCACAACGTCAAAATCCAGTACCAGAGCAACACCGTTCTCATTAGTTTATGGCGCTGAAGCTCTAATCCCAGTCGAAGTCGGAGAACCCAGCATCATATTTCGATATGCTATAGAAAATCAGATAACGAGGCCATGAATACGAGCCTAAAATTGTTGGACGAAAGACGCGAAGCTTCCCTCGTCCGATTGACCGCTCAAAAATAGCCGAAAAGTACTACAATCAAAGAGTCAATCTTCAACATTTTAACATCGGGGATTTGGTGCTAAGAAAGGTCACCCTCAACGCCGAAATCCAAATGAAGGAAAGCTGGGTCCAAACTGGGAAGAACCATACCAGGCTCTCAAAATCATTGAAAAAGGAGCCTACAAGCTCGGTACAATGAACGGCGAACAATTATCGAGCAATGGAACATATCGCACCTAAAACGATACTACTGCTAAGGTACGACCTTTTCCATTTTCATTTATATTTTAAACTAACTCATACATGTGTTCGATCAGAAACAACATTGGACTCCTCGACACGAAGACTTTAGGTATGAAAGCACGCGTTGTACTCTTTTTCCCTTAGACTGGTTTTGTCCCAAAAGGGTTTTCAGGCGAGGGTTTTAACGAGGCAACCATTGGTCATGCTAACTTAGAACGAGTCAAAAGTATCCGAGGCTTTTTCAATCAACCTCGAATACTGGGGGGCATTACCCTCGAGTGTCAACTTTGTTGTGAGCAAATTACTTCATGGCATCACGGCCTCGATAGGATAATTTCTAAGGGTCAAACGGTCAAACGAACCGTGCCCCGATAGTTTGCTCAAGCCGTGGCATAAAACATGTACGCATGTATAATAAATTATAAAGAGAAGTATTTTTCCTTACCAATATCTCATGCCTTAGAAAAAAATCTACTTTACAAATTTATACTCTCGATCTATTAAGGCTTAAGGGCCGATCATGATCGGAGTTCGGATACTTGCCCCTATGCTCGGGGACTATCGTCCGAAAAATAAACAAGATCAAGTTATTAAAGCTTCGAGATCATAAGACCTTTTAGGCAACTCTCAATTTTTATATGCCACGGACACCCCACTCGGGGACTGACACTTCGGGCAAGCTCTAAGTAAAATAGGAAAAATAAGCCCAAGGGGCAAATCCTGAACTAAAGAGGCTACATCCAAATTAACGTGGATCATAGAGGTCTGAATTCCGTAACAAAATAGGCCTTGAAATTTCTTCATAAAATCGGTTAAAAGGGCTACCCCCAGCAAAATCACAAAAGGGCTTCGATAATATCAAGCCTCGAAAACTCTAATAAGTACAAAATTGTTCGAACTCTCGACCGGTTCCTTACTTCGTGCTAAGGCATTACAACCTTCGTGAAAATGCATGATAAACAAAGGGAAAACTTTAAAAGCAAAAAAGGATAGAAAAGCCTTATATATATATGATTAAACGGTCATTTTTCCAAGTCCGAATCGGCCTAATACAAAATTTACAAAGGCCTAAGGGCTACTTTCACTTCGACTAAAAGCCAAAGGGATACCTTAGTTCGAGTTCGAGCAGACCTTACTTCGAGTTCAAGAAATCATCCTCGCTCGACTAAAAACTTAAAGGTGACCTTATTTCGGGTTCGATCAGATCCTCACTCAACCACTAAGCTTAAGGGCTACGTAAATGCAAGTTCGAATAATCATTCTGGGTTCATCGATTGAAAACGGTCAAGGGGAAGGCTTGTTATCGGCCTTCACTGTCCCGAACCTCGAGTCCTCGAACGTAACTTCAAAATCTTACGCTAAGGCGTTTCGACCCTTACAAGAGATAACAACAGGGGGGGGGGGCAACAGATTCAAAAGCCATAAAGGAAAAAAGTTTCATATACTCATCAAAAGTTCTACAAGGGCCAAATGGCCTGATCGAAAGTTCTTTACAAAGGCCGGAAGGCCTCGACGGAAAAAAAATCATTAAGCCTAAATGGCATGATCATTGTCGGAGGAAGTATCTTCACCCTCGGAATCTTCTTCACCAGACCCACTCAAATCCTCGGAGTCTTCCACAGGAAAAGCCAGCTTTCAAGCCTTTGTTTCCTCTACCCTGACAATCTCGATTTCAGTAGACATATCGAAGCTTTGATCATAGGCCCCCTCAAGGGCCTCTCTTCGAGCATGCCACTTCGCATGGTCCACCATGCTCTTGGCCTGCGCTAGGGTAGCTTCAGCATCAACCTTGTATTGGGTCGCACTGGCCTGAGCCTTGATATTGGCCGCGACCACCTCAAATATGGCCACCTCGAGCTCTTTGGCAAGTTGACTGAATGGGATTCGAGCTCCTTGACCCTCTTTGCCTGAACCAAGGCATCCTTTCTCGTAGACCGAATCTGAGACTTGGCCAAATCCAGATCTGCTTGGACAACCCCTTTCTGTGCGGCCAATATGTCCTTATATCCCTTGAGCTCTTTAGCCTCGGCTCGCACTTTATATATTTGCCTTTGGAAGTCCTTGATTTGTGCGAGCCTCTGTCGGACCTACAGAATTGGATCGTTAGTTGTTATCTCCAACTCGTCCTCATTATCATGAAGGACTCAGAATACCTGCTCGGCCATCTCAGCATGTTCATCTCGAGCCGTCACCAAGTCTTCCTGCAGCTTCTCACTGAGAAGCCTGTAAGAATCGCATTTCTCAGTAAGGCCCTGAACCTCGGCCTTGCGCTCTTCTCGGATTCGAAGAAAGGCCTCATGATGCAACATCGAAGCCTACAAGGAAAGGAGAAAATGTTAGAAATATCTACGACTCAAAGTCATAAAGAGATAAGGGAATGACCCTTGAACTTACCCGGTTCAGAGCGTGCTGGGTTTCGTTGAACAAACAAGTAACTTCAACTTCATCCATCTTGGCTTGGTTCAGTGACCAAGCATCTAAGATAGCTAGCCACCCCCACGAGGGAAGAGAAAACTCGAGCTTCCTCCGGGATCGAGATAATGAGTGGCCGCTTACGCTCGGGATCGGCACTGGGGACCGGGAATTGGTTGGTCAGTTTAAAGCTCGAGGAAGCCTCACTCGAGCTCTTCCTCGGTACGTCCACATCACCTAGAACGGTAACATCTTCTACCTTGGTGAAATAACCTCGGAAGAAATCTTACTCTACATGACTCCCTCCCCGTGATAAGTCTCCATAGCTTGAGTGTCACATATCATCGAGTCAGGAACTGGAGGGAGCGAGGGGGAGTTCCCCATCTTATTGCCCCAAGTGGGTCTTTTGAGGCATCGTCTTTGTTATGGGGAGCCTCGGGCCCATTTTTTACGTCAGCATCGACCGCATCTTTGGTAGCCCTCCCATCTCGAGGTGAGGCATCTTCAGTTTGTTCTAGCTTAGGCTCATCAGATCGGGGCAAAGCAATTTCAGCTCCCGCCGGTCCAGTGGTTCCCTAAATCTAGGTGCCAGCTCGCACACGAGACACCAACCCAGAGTTTTCTTCTTCGTCAACTTCATCTTCGGTCTTGTCCCTTAGCTGTTGGACGGACTCCAGAGTTACATGGATGACATTCCCCTTGGGCTTACAGGGCCTCCTAGCCGGTCTTTTCTTTTTTGGGCCTGGGGAACTCGGAGCCTCCTTTCTTTTCTCCTCTTCGGGGCAGATAATGAAAGAATAGCCTCTTCTTCAGCAGAGGGGGGCCTCATTGATACATCCTTCCCCAGGCCTACAAAAAGGAAAAGATGAACAAGTACAATAACAAATTTCGAATAAAAACCGTTTTGAGGAAAGAAGATTACCATGGTTACAGGCCTCCCATTGACCCTTTGAAAACTCCATCCAAGAACGCTAGGAGTAAGATTTTTGTGACACCAATCCCTTGACCCATTGCCTCGGGTCGGGGATCACTTCCGGCACAACAACCACAACTGCAACACAAAAAACTTAGATAAGGGGAAGACAAGAAGCAAAATGGCAAAAATAGATATTCAAAGGCAAAGCAATACTTACGCTTCATGTTCCATTTTTCAGGGAACAGCAGGTCTCGGGTCTCATCTATGCTCGAGAATGGGGGTTTGGTGGCTCGATGATAAATCTTGATCATGCCTCCACGATAAAGTCGAGGGCTATAGAGGCGCATGAGGTAATCGAGGGTAAAAGCATGCCCCTCGATTTTGCTTGCAAAGAACAGGAGGAGGATCACGATCCTCCAGAACGACAGATGGATTTGACCTAGGGTGACATCATACCTCTTGCAAAAGGCATCGATGATAGGGTCTAAGGGAACTATTGTGAAAGGGTAGGTATAGACGCTCAGATACCCCTCAACGTGAGTTGTGATGGATTCCTCGGGGCTAGGCACTACTACATCCTTGCCTACCCAGTTGCACTCCTCTTTCACCTTCTTGGGGAGACCTTGTGTAATCGTACACATGTACATCAACATTGGTTCACATCAACCCGGTGTCGAGGGTGTATTCTCCACCTTAAAATCAACAGCAGTGGCACACTTCGTCAAAACAAAGTCCTCGAGGGGATGTTCCACCGCGACTGCGGCGCTGGTGGACTTTGATAAAGAAGCGGTTTCCTTGTGCGGAGCAATTTTTGAAGTTTTATCCATTCTTATGAGTAGAGAAGGATGAAACGGGGGAAGAACGCTTGGTGTTTTGCAAAAACAAGTAAGGAGATTCAGAGATCAGAAAATATAGAGCTCTGAAGAAGGCAATGATTTTGGAGATTAGAGTGAATGGGATTTGTAAATAAAGTTTGAAAGATGAAGAAAGATGTACTTATAGGTTGAAGACGACGGTTCAATACTGGTAGCTGCTGACCGGTAACTGACGGGCCTTAAATGCTTGGGGAACTGAACCGTCGGGACATTTCGGTTACCTCTGTCGCATATGTCACGATATTTACGTCATGATTAACCGAGGGGAAGTTTGAAGATTCAACTCGTTTTTTGTAATTGCACTCCAAAAAACGAGAGGACTGTCTGTATACGGACAAAATCGATCTTGCCTAATTTTGTATAACTAATCGAAATCGGGGTGGCAGATCAAGGCTCGGCCTCGGTTATATCAGACCATGGTATAGTGATGGATTGGTAAGCTCGTGGATCAATGGACGATCAAGATTGAGACCAGCCGTGGTCGAGATTGAATCAAGAAAGAGATCGAGAAAGATCGAAGGAAGCATGCTAAGTCGAACAACAAAAGGCCAAGATATCTGTGATCGGGCAAGGATCGTAGCGAAAATCTCGGCATGTATCAGTCAGGACCGATTATTTAGCCTATATGGGATTTGCTTCTGTAATTAGAATTATGCCATAAATAGGATTTCTCTACTATGTAAAGAGGGTGCTAATCATTTTGTAAATATCATGCATTCACACATAACCAAGCAATAGATTACGTTTTTTCTCACACATGCTTTCTTGTTCTGTTCTTACTTTTAAATAGCTTACTTAGTTGGTTTGAGGGCGATTTAGCTTAAGGGCCACAGTGGTTCATCACATTTTTTTTTGATAAAATTTTGCTTTTATTTCATCAAAAACTGGCTTTACATTCCCAGATTAATGCTGACCATTAATCTCCAAATTCACTAATACAAAGAAAACTATACACTACAGATCTTAATTACAAATACTATACTAAGGAGTATTTTTCAAATTTTCCAATTCTGCTCGCCATTTGATCTTCTTGCTGCCTTTATGTGTATATGTATTGCAATTTCTTTGCACGGGTCATCTATGTTGTATCTTCCTTTGTTGAATCTCATCGAGTTCCTTTCATGCCAGATGCAGTAAATCACCACTGCAAATAATGTTGTGATCATTTCTGCCCTGCAATCTTTCCTCTTTGCCATGTTGCATATCCATTGCAATTCATGCTGCCAGCTTCCTATCTGTCTTGCATTGCCAGTCCAAATCAAAACTCTTTCCCGTAGTTTGCTTGTACTTGGACAACCAAAGTATAGATGCTCAAATGTTTCTACATTCTGTGCACAGAATACACAGTCTAGCTGGACTTGAATTCCAAACTTGGCAAGTCTATCCACAGTTGCTATCCTTTGATGGATAGTCAGCCATAGATGGAACTTAAACCTAGGATGGATCTGTGTATGTAGATGAATACTCTTCCAGTCTACTTTAGGGAATTGAGGCTGTAGCTGTGTGTATCTGAAATTTTCCTTGCTTCACAAAACTATCCAGTGTGTTAATGAGACTGTTCTGAACTGTCCTCAGCTTCTGTATTTCATCCTTTGCCTCTATGATCTTCCTTACCACCCAAGCTGCATTTTTAGGTGTATTTATCTCCTCAATAGGTCTGTTTTTTATGTAGTAAATGTGAGCCCATTTAATCCACAAAGTATCTTTTTTCATAGCCAATGCCCAGAGGTATTTTAATAGGGCTGCTTTGTTCCATATCTTCACATCCAAACCACCAGTGGCTTTAGGTTGACATATTCTATCCCAAGCTATCAGTGCTTTCCTGGAGTATTCTGTTGAGACAATCCACAAGAAGGTCCTACATATAGTCTCTATCATCTTCATGATTTTCTTTGGCAATAAGAAGATTTGAGCCCAATACGTTTGTATTCCAAATAACACTAATTTTATGAGTTGGACTCTTCCTGAGTATGAAAGCATCCTAGATGACCAGCATCTAACTCTTTCTGTAATCTTCTCAATCAGAGGCAAACATTGATGAATGTTCAGTTTTCTTGCTGACAGTGGAACTCCCAGATATTTAAAAGGTATACTACCCGTTTCATATCCAGTATATTCAATTAGTTGTTCCTTTATATGCTGTGCAACTCCAGCAATATAAATAGAACCCTTTTATGCACTTGCCTGCAATCCTGATGCATTTGAAAACCTCTTAAAGGTCTCCTGCATTATAGTAATTGATTATATGTCACCCCTGCAAAACATTAACAAATCGTCAGCAAAACAAATGTGTGTCACTCCCAGCTTTTTGCACTTTGGATGAAATTTGAACTCCTTCTGCATAGTTAGTTGGTTCATCTCCCTTTGCAGGTACTCCATTGCAATCACAAAGAGGTAAGGAGACATTGGATCTCCTTGTCTTATACCTCTCTTAGCCGGGAAAGGTCTAGTCAATCCTCCATTCAGTACTAGAGAATAGCCCACTGTTGTCACACACTCCATTATCCATACTATGAATTTCTGAGGGAAGCCAAGATCTGTGAGCATACATCTAAGAAACCGTCAGTCCAATGAATCATATGCCTTCCTTAAATCAACCTTAAGTATACATCTTGGAGATAAGCCTTTCCTGTTATAACCATTGAATAGTTCATGGCTAAACAGTATATTGTCTACTATGCTCCTTCCTTCTATGAATGCAGACTGTGCTTTCCCAATGATACCTTCAATTACCTTTTTGATCCTTTTAGTTAGAATCTTGGCAATGACTTTGTATACAGTAGTACAGCAAGCAATAGGCCTGTAATCTTTGACAGATGTAGGAGCAGAAACCTTTGGTATCAAAGTTATGGCTGTGCAATTCCATGCTTGCTTCATCTTACTTGTTTGAAAAAAGAACATTACAGCATCATATACATCCTGTCTCACTTCTTCCCAATGCCTTTTAAAGAACTCTACTGGAAATCCATCAACTCCAGGGGCTTTATCATTTGGCATGTCCTTCACTACTTCATCAACCTCTTCACATGTCACTTTTTTTATTAGCTCCTGTTGTTGTTCCAATGACAAACACACTCCTTCTTTGATGAACTTTGTACTAGGGCATGGTTTTATCCCAGTGTCAGTTCCCATAAGCTGCTTAAAAAAGGTAATGAATTCTTTTTCTACAGCTTGAGGTTCTGTGACTCTAGCTCCCACATCATTATATACAGCAGTAATAGAGTTTTTACTTGATCTGATCTTCAACTGTGCATAGAAATATTTGGAGTTTGAGTCCCTATAGTCAATCCAGTTCACTCTTGCCTTCTGTTTCAGAATTCTTTCTTCTATGATATTCCATTTCTCTAGCTCCTGCAAGGTCAGCTTTTCCTTCTCAATCAGCTCCTGATTAAAGGGAGTAAGTTTCAAGTTAATCTGAGTATGTTCTTAGCTGAGAATTCTTTCAAGTTTACTGTTAATTTCTAATATTAATTCTCGTATTTATCAGTTTGTGCCAAGTGAGATTGCATATCCTTAAAACTACTTATAAGTTCAATTGTTATCCAATTTTAAGAGTGAACAC
>NW_017670680.1:458602-501829 GCF_001879085.1 Nicotiana attenuata
ATATATATATATAGTAGTTGAAAACGCATATATAATTCGATATCATTACATGAGTTCTCCCCTTGAAACCAATATTTATTAACTATCATTAAATTAATTTTTAATATAAATAAATTTTTTGACTTATATACGAAATAATAATCCCATTAAATTATCAAAAGTACTTCTTAAAAATAAGAGTAAGGATGGACCCACTAATTTCTTAAGTAATAACTTATTTTCCATCAGAACAACTATTTTATTTTTACAAAATAATCGATCAAATTAAATAACAATTTATTTTTTTAAATAAAATTAGAGTGAGGTAAAATAATTCATAAACCACTACTGGTTAGAGCTTAATAACTATAGTTTGCCTAATTACTATTCTAGCTACCATTCAATTGTTACTAACTTGTATCACTTGTATTCAAACGCGCAAAGAATACAACCTGTGTCAACTATATTCGATCGCGCAATGAATATAACGTGTATCAATTGTGTTCTTTCGCACAGTTGTATTCATTCGTGCGACGAATACAATATGTATCAACCATAACCAAGGCGAAATACAAGGGTGTATACAAAGAATATAACATGTATCAATTGTATTTGTTCGCGCAACCAACTCAGAAAAATATACAGAAAAATAAAATGTTCTTGTAGACAGTCAAACTCAAGACCTTGCTAATTAAGCGTGCGCTTTAACCAACTCAACTAGGAGAGCTTGTTGCTCTCTTATTTCAGTTAAAAACAATTAGTCACTTATTCATAGATTTACTATAAAATTTAAATATAGCTATAAATAATAAATTTACTGAAATCTAGCTACAAATAGTAAATACGGTTTAAATGTTTGATGTGTCACCTAATTTTCCCTGCTTAAGACTATGTGCCGAGGCAAGGAAAGGATTTGACTGGTCCAACCTAGATTCCAAATCAGAAGCCCAATAAACAGAAGGATATCAAATTCGGACTGACTTCGGTCCAATAACCCACCTCCTAAGAGGCTAACATCAATTTGGTCTCTGCCAAGTCGATTGTGCGACCCTCACTCTTTCGCCGGTGAACTTTACTTGTAAGTATCCCTCTTTCTCCGGTGAAATTGACCGCCACATAAACCCTAATTCCTCTTCCTGATGATTCTAGACGGTTTTATCCAAATTAAGTTATATATTTTATTGTAATATCTTGTGTAGCTGCTCCTTTTTGCATAACGAGGCTTCCTTTTCCAATTTGTCATAGTTTGTGAATACTAGTTAATTTGCATTTTATGTGGTTCAAAGTTCTCATTTAGTTATGCTTAAACTAGTTTTCTGAGCTTCTCTCCTAAAAAAGGTGAAAGAAAGAAAGAAACAAGGCCACTTTTTTCTTTTGATTCGTTTGGAAAATACACCGATACGAGAACTATACAAAAAGTAGAGACATTTAGTCAAAAATTGAACAACTGTTAGCAATTTACTTGCGATGCTTAGTTGATCATAAAAAACATCTAATTAATTATATGTTCAATTCATCCTTGTTTTTATAAGGTAAAAGTTATGTGTTCATTCATCCTGTTTAGCAGAAAGACAAGATATTCCTTGCTCATTATCAGACAATCTGTCATTGTCTACAAAAAGCCCCCAATCATCTAAAGCATTTATTTAGAAAATAATTTCCGAGTATTTGACCCATAATGACTTGAGTTTTTTTACCTATTAGTTGGAAATGTTTCAGTAGAGGTGGATGCAACATAAAGAAATGGAACAGTTTGGATGTGTATGAAATAAAAGATTCTTCTCGACTGGTCACAGTGTCACATCAGGTTACTGGAGAAATATTTATGTCGTGATGTGACAGAATTAGAACTCTGTCTGACTCTTCAGCAACAAAAATTCTCTTTTTTATGAAGTGTTGACGAACGTTAAGTTTTTGCCAACGTAAAAGACTTCAACAATGATAGGATATATCAGATAAATCTGCACTTCTGCAATAACTAATAATTTCTACTCCCTCATTCCGTTTTGTTTAACACACTTTCCTTTTTTGGTCTGTTTCTAAAAAGAATGATACCTTCTATATTTGAAGAACCTTTAACTTTAAACTCCCTATTTTATCCTCAATGACATGCTCTTAGATATCATGGAATGCTTAAGACACAAGTTTTAAGAATACTTTTGGTATGTGCAAAAAGTCTTCCTTTTTTTTCTTAAATCTTTGTGCCCAGTCAAACACAGTCATATAAAATGAAATGAAGGGAATAGTCATCACAAAGTAGGTTGTATTATAAGATGATACTAATTATCTAGGATTGCCATAAAACTGTTTTATAAAAGTCGAATTCTTGTCCTCCAACAAGATGTTACTTGTCGCTTTAGGAGAGTGACTGCAGAAATGAGCAGTTTAGTCAATCAGTTAACTGCATACATGCAGCGTTGCTCTTTTTCTTTATTGAAGAAAATACACATTTATTCATTAACACATATTCATTTTATTGAAAACTGCTTGTCAGGAGAATGGAAAAAGAGAAAATAACAAAAGTATCATGAGGTAGCATGTTGACAACTGGCTATTTCCTCATCCTTTTGAAGGAGTAGGGTAGTTAAGTTTTGTAAACTTGGTGATTTTCGTTAGAGGTAGTTCAGAGACCGCACGATCTTGCACCCAATGGTGTGGCATAGTAGTTGATGAAGTTGTTATGAAAACCATGGGAGACTAGGGTTCATATCGATTAGAGGTAAAAAAAAAGTTAATATGACAATTGATTTTATCCCATCTCCCTAATCTTTAATGGACAGAGTTACGCCTGACCTGTAGTATTTGATGATGCGGCACCTAGTAGAACTGTCGAGGTACACATAAGTTGGCCAAACACCACTCTTATACCACAAGAGAGAAAAAGAGAGACCATGATCCTGCAACTGTCAACACTTAAAGAGCCGCATTATGTTGAATGATATGAGGGTCTTTTTATTTATCATAAAAAATAGAGTTGCAGATAGATTCTAATGAAGTGATGATTGTGGAATGTAAATGAATCGTCTATGTCAGTAAATTCAGAAGCATTCAGGTCCTTGTAGGTCTGCATGTCTTTCATAATAGGCCTATTCTCTTATTATAGGAATTTTATGACAAACTATGTCTGTCACTCTGTCCCAACAGTCTCTAGCTTGTAGCTAGCAGAAATACCTGGTTTTATGAAATCTCTTTTCAGGAATTTATCTTTCATGTTTATAGTTTTTCTTAGGGAAATAACTAGCAGGGACGAGTATGGCTTCCAAGAAAAACAAGAAAAAGAGAAATAATCCTGCCGCATCTAGTTCTGGAAATGTACCTCGAGAGAATAAAACCCCCAAGGAACTAAAGGCTAAAGGTAAACTTGCAAAAAAGTCCTCTAACTTAAACTCTGCACAAATGAAAGAAGCTGAGGGCGCTCCACAATCTCAATCCAGAAACAAGGAGAAGGCGTCAAAAGATGGCAACCAAGGAAATAATTTTGATAAAAAAGATGCTAGAAAGTCCCAGTACATAAGCAGTAGAAGCAAAGAAAAGAGAAGTACAAGTGAAATGAGTGTAGATGTGAAGAATGATGGAAAAACTGAAAAGAGTATCGGTGGAGTGATTTTCATGTGCAATGCAAAGACCAAAGACGATTGTTTTAGATATCATGTGATGGGTGTCTCAGCTATGAAGAAAGACATTATTATGGGAATCAAACCTGGTGTCAAGCTTTTTCTCTTTGATTTTGATCTTAAGCTCATGTATGGTATTTTTGAGGCGTCATCTTCTGGTGGAATGAAACTTGAACCAGCAGCATTTGGTGGTGATTTTCCAGCCCAGGTCAACTGTGCTTTTTATTTTTTAATTGCAAATTCTTACGATTTCATATTGTTCCACAGTCTTTAAGGTGTATTTACTGATTATTGCTCATCCAACAGGTTCGCTTCAGGATTGACAGGGACTGCCTTCCACTGCCGGAGAATTTGTTCAAGAGAGCAATTAAAGACAATTATGATGAAAGGACGCACAAGTTCAAGATTGAATTGACATCTAAGCAGGTAGCAACACACCTCCCTCATTGACAAGTTGTACTTGGAGAAAGAGTGTTATCTACCTAAAATTTGATGTCAATTTTGTGGCCCGTGTGTTCGCCTTTGAGCAGGTAGAGCAGTTGATAAAACTGTTTAGGCCTGCACCATGGCTACATCCAACTTCCAAACATTCTGTGTCTGAGCCAGTTATTTGGCCAACATTGGCAGCACCTTTGCCTAGGGAGGAACCTTCTAGGGAGCATGTATATGGAATGCAATACAGTAGAAGCAAAGCAGGTGAGAATTTTTCATCATATAGTCATGAAAGGCAGCAGCTTGCAGGCCACTATGTCATGCCTAGAGAGGTTGAGAGTCAACCCCGTTTCCTCACTGAGAAAGAATATAGAAGCTATGGTCTTCAATCAGCAAAGCATCTGCAGCCTACTGCTTCTGCAGTAGTTGATCGCAAATTGGATCATTATGATTCTGAACAAGGAAGGGAGCAGCTCCGAAGGAATCCTGCCAGTGTTAGTAGCGATGCAACTTTAGCACGGAAAGAAACTGTATACTCTGAACCTTTATTTCCAAGCGAAAGGGAGTACCGAACTTATGGCCTCAAGGCTCGCAGTGGAATACCTGTTACTGTTGCTCCTGCTGTAGAAAGTAGTACTACAGTAATTTCAGCTATACCTACCAATCATGGTTTACCAAATCATGTAAAGGATACATATAATCCTTATGACGAGAGTACTGCCTCTCTTGTGAACCGATATCTCTCTCTGCCAAGGACGGTGGTAACACCTGTAGAGTCATACTCTTCGGCAGGCAGAGAGTCTTTTGCAGGGGATCCCTATTCTGCAATTGACATCAGAGGCGATACTAGAAGATTTCATACTGAAAATGAAAGAGTATATCCACCGTATGCTCCTCAACTTCCACCAGACTATGGCCTAAAATATCAGCATCTTAGGGATGAGCCTAGATACTCCTCAACTTCAGTCTCATCTCGCTATTCCTTTGGGGGACCATCTGCACCTCGTCATTAAACTGCTGCAATCTGCATCCTCAAATCTTTCGTGTCTTAGTTAAAGTTATGCTTATGAAACTGATGAGATACAGGTCAAGTTCATCAACAAGGAAGTTCATTTCTCAGCTCTGCTGATGGCAAAGACAAGGTCGCTGCTACATGACTTCTCTGAGGGGTTCTGGATTAAAAAGATGACATGATTGTATTTCTTCCTGTACAAGTGGAGAAACATAATGCTGACACCTTCCCTTTTGGGACTTGTCTTGAATTTGTTGTTTGTGTTATGAAGGAGTAACATGGTGCTGTTGATTTGCTTCATGCAATCTGATGTTTACTCATATGTAGGATCATTATGCTAAGGATGATGTAGCATAGCGTGTATGCTTGAGATTCACAGTGTGCCATCGGTATGGGTTGCACTGCAATAGTGGCATTGGTCGCTGGCATGATGTTATTTCTTGCTTTTAAGCTTCAGGGTATGCAACTGAGCTAGAACGGTCGTTGTCTGGATGGCTCTAGGAGGAATGATCATTGTGTAAAATTCAGCATTGTTTTATACATCGTTTGGTTACTATTTTGATTTTCATCATAAAATAATATGTGCATGTTACGAAATGTAGCTCAAAGTAATAATATAAAACACGAAAATAGACAAGAATGTAGGGAGCAAGAGAGAAGAGATTCTTATTTCTTATATGTATTCAAGTGTATACAATGTGATGCCCAAACCCTCTATTTATAGGATGATATAGGTAATACAAAGGGATGTCATAAACATGGTATTAACTATTGAGAACATGGGGGAAGATCATGGAGGTGTGGGAGTTACATCCATAATGGTAAGAAGTAGTGGGAGGTTAATGGAGAAGAATAGTGGGTGTTACTCCCTTAGGAGTTATGGACATCCACCATAATCAAGTATTTCATAACACTCCCCCTTGGATGTCCAAAGATAATGTGCCTCGTTAAAACCTTACTAGGAAAAACCCTATGGGAAAAAATCCTAGTGAAGGAAAAAGAGTACACATATCTTGTAATACGCATTACTTGCTGTCTCATTAAAATCCTTGCCAGGAAAACCCAGTGGAATAAAACCTTAGCTAAGGAAAAAAAAAGTACAGCACATATTTGCCTCCCCCTGATGAAAATATCACTTTATTTCTCGGAGACGATGAATTCCAAGTTTGTCTAACAACTTCTCTAATATTGAGATCAACAATGCCTTGGTGAATTATTCCGCCAAATTATCACTTGAACGGATTTCTTGAACATATGTTTCATCATTTTGTTGAAGATCGTGTCTGACAAAGAACTTTAATGAAACATATGATTTATTCTGTCTCCTTCAATAATTCTTCTTTCAATTGAGATAAGCAAACATCAGCGTCTTCACTATTATTGGAATCTTCTCTTCAAAGAAAAGTCACACATATTGTGAAATGATAATATGACAATTCCTCACATACAAATAGATTGTTTGAAGAACAGACTTCAATAAATGCCTGCATTTGCATAAACAACAAAACCTTGACAATATTTGTTAGAATAAACAAATCTATATCAAGGATTTCTTTTGCAATATAATACTAATTGTATTCCAATATCTCCACATTGAAATAAAACTATATCTTGCTAGCATATTGTTATACTCATAGTTCTAGCCAGATATATTAGTGTAACAATTGAACTAGACACAAAAATAAATCATGTACGGCATGATCGCTCTAATCTACATAATGATCTGCCGAAGATTTATTTAATAATTTTCTTGGGAACCTTAATGTGCTTCAGAACAATTTAAATCATTCAACGATTTTCATTATATGCATATCAAATGTATTGTCAGACCAAAATCTAAAATGACTCCATTCCCCACAGGAGAACATGTCTCCTAATACCAGGATATTTACAAAAAATTTGTGCCACAAGTCGTCTTTATGTCTATCGACTTGATTTTTCATTTCACTTTCAGGTGTGGGGACTATCCGTCCAACTTCACATTTTTCAGGTGAAGTCAATTTCATTGCACATTTTTCATTTGGCCAATCATTTATCTGTCTAAATTCCATGACAGATTTGAGCTCAAGATCCTCGTCGATATTAATAATATTGAGCGCTACATTATATTAACAACATCGTCGACGATCATTTTACATCGGTTCCATCATTGCACAATAAAGACATAACTTATCAAGATCTCATTATTTTCAGGTACCTGAGCCTCTCCCATGAGGTCTTATAAAATGTTATGTCATGGTGCTCTTATAAAGCACTTGCCTCCTTATTATGACCATCTTGAACATTTGCTCCCTCCTTCTTCAAGGAGTTTTATCTTTGGAACCGATTTGTCTATTACGCTTCATGCGTGCCATAAACTCTATCCATCATGGACGTTATTCTATTTGGAGCATTAGCAGCTGGAATATGACATTAAGCTTTGGGTCAGCAATGTGCCTGGAAATATTTTAGAAATGAATTATCACTTGAACTTCAAGTTCACATTTTCTTGTACGAGGATCTAGATGTATTCATAATAATTCATTTCACGTATCACTTTTTCAGCTGCCCATTTTCTCCCCCTAATGTCGGGATCACCAACACATTTTCCAACCTTTTTTGGGAACCCATCTTTGTGCATTGTGGCAGCACAATTAAATCATATAGCACATCCATATTTCTAGATGGTAATATTTGGTTCCTGACCGTGAACCAATTGTGATAGGGAGAATTTATCATAACTTGTTGGCTAGATGCGTACAAGTGCTGTTGTATATTAAATAATACACCTCATACCAAATTTTTATTTGGGAGTTTTGTTCTCATAACCAATAGTTTAGCTATAATTGGAGGCATACAATTTCTGCTAAACCAACTTGGATTTAAACCAGCATTATCAAGATAAATTATCATAATATATATTTTGGAATTGTGCTCTAATAATTTGAGCAAACAACCTTGCAAAAACCAAAGTGCAAGTTGATAACAAACGCACATGTGATCATACAATAGATGCATCTATTAAAATCATATAATAGTGAACGGTCCACATGGCAGGTGATTGGGCCCATACATGTATATCACCTTTTATTCGTTCCAGATATCAAGGGATTCAATCCCAACCTTAACTGGTATATCATGAGAAAAAAAACATCACAAGAGAATTCTTAAAGAATCTTCTATTTCTTTAATATATGCCAATGTGAATTCTCAATTAATTTTCGCATCAATAAACCACGATGGCCAACCGGTCATGCCAACAAATATTTATTTCAGTAAACATTTAATTTACTATGGCATGTGATTTCATATCATGCTTATACATCTGTAGTACAAATAGAAGAAAAGCCGGGTAACCTTTCATATTTACCCGGTATGTTATAGTAATATGAAGATAATCAATCTTCCTTTCATTTATAGTCTCAATATGCCAACCACTTTGGCTAATACATTTGAAACTCAAAAAGTTTCTTTTGAGACTTACTACAATATCAATGTCATGAACAATTTTATTCATCCGGGTAGTAACAAATTAGCTCTTCCGGAGCTCTTAATTGATTTTGTACTACAAGATCTTTTGTCACATCATCCATATGGTGAATGTCTCCTTCACGGAGAAAATCATATCATAATAATTGTCATGGTCAAAATCATCAAAAGCAAAATCATTTCTTGCTTTACTTTTGCCTTTAATAACCTTTTATAAGGCATGTCACAATATTTTTTTGCCGTACCACATGTACGCGACCAATGACATATTCATTATCTTTATTCTCTCAAACCTTCCTTAGAGGTGAGTTGTAGTATTTATTCAACCATGCATAAATACATTCTTGTGCATAATTTGTATCACATATATATTTTCACACTCACTTCAGGAATGACTCTGCATTTACAATGCTTATCACAAGTCACATTCTTTCAAAAATTGGACTATAATCGTCTGAACGTGCCTTATATTTACACACCAAATTGATACACATTTCCTTCATCTTTGAAGGATTATTTTGAGAACCCTTATTGTTCTCCTTTTTATAATTACCATAATGATGACTGTTATTATTTGATCTTTTGGCACACCCACGTTCATTAGTCAACCACTTGTCTTTATTTAGACTTATTATGCACAGCTATCACATTCACTTCAAGAATGGAGCAAATCAAGTGGGACAAGCTTCATGCCTTTTCATGAAAAATATATTATTTTCTTTAGTCATCATTATATTATCAATATGGTGCATTGGGACTCAAACCCAATGCCTTACCCATATAAAGACATGTTAGGCCATAACGAGTTGGGACTCGAACCCAACTTTTACAATCATGGATCATCAGGATTCAAAACCCGATGTCTTACTCTCATGGTGCGTTGGGACTTGAATCCACCGTCTTATCCTTATATAATGTTTATCACAAATGGTCTGATTCACATCAGGAATGGAATATAATTTTATGTAGCCACAGAGTAAAATCTATCATAAAAATAAGCAAAATAGAAATGATAAGAACTTTTATCAATAAAAATATGATAGAGTACAAACTCGTGTACTAGCATCATACATATAAACGTGTCAATAAGAGAGTCACCATGTAGCGTTATTACTATGTGATGTATTACTGCAAACTAATGCATGATGATTAAATAAAATACACACAAGAATTGAAACACATAACTAAATGTACTTAACTTAAAAATAACAAATAATCTTAAGTAATAACTATTGCTAGCATATTCTGTTTTAATACAGATGATGTCAAAATAGGCTAGTAAGACATAATGATATCACCTTGTCAATTATCAGCATAAAAATATTGCATCTAATTAGATTAGGCCATCGATCTTAAAAGTCCTTGTTAATACATAACATGACCAGAATGCTTTTTAATGTTTCACAAAAATCTTTTAATATCATGGAAAATCAATGATAGCATGATGTTATAATTGTATAAGATCAATTTTAGAACTAGGAACAAAGTTAGTGGACATATACAGCCATACGAGCATGAAAACTTAAAATCAAAGCTTAGTTTTTCCTAAACAAAGCAACTACAAATCATAAATTTTAACATAAGCTAAATACACAATTTATGGTATAATTTGAAAAATAATACTCCCTAGACAATAGAGGCAAACTAAACATTAATATGGCATACGTAATAATGCCCATATTTCCATTGGTTCAAGGTTGTCAACCATTCATATCTTCTAGGTTGATTAAAGCTTCGTGCTGATAACGTGTTACATAATGTAGCTCAAAGTAATAATATAAAACACGAAATAGACAAGAATGTAGGGAGCAAGAGAGAAGAGATTCTTATTTCTTACATGTATTCAAGTGTATACAATGTGATGCTCAAACCCTCTATTTATAGGATGATATAGGTAATACAAAGGGATGCCATAAACATGGTATTAACTATTGAGAACATGTGGGAAGATCATGGAGGTGTGGGAGTTACATCCATAATGGTAAGAAGTAGTGGGAGGTTAATGGAGAAGAATAGTGGGTGTTACTCCCTTAGGAGTTATGGACATCCACCATAATCAAGTATTTCATAACACTGCATAAGTTATTTAGGTATCTATGCATTATTTTATATGGGATATAATGTAGAGTAAGAATACAATATTAGCAATACATGGATTAAACTAACTAAACATAAACATCCTCATGATCTTCAAAACTAATTTCTTAATACAACAAATCAAACATCCAATAACAAATTATCCGTGCATTACTAATCCCAGCTCTATATTACAATTCCTGTTATGAACAATAAAAGAAGAAGAAGAATATTGCAGAGAAAAGTAGAGAGAGAGAATTCTTATTGATTTGGGATGAATTACAATGGAATAGAACCCTCTATTTATAGGGAGAGGTTGACTTAGCCACCAAGTAATAAACCCTAGAATCTCTCTAAATATGGACATTCACCATAAATAGAATTCTATTTATAACACTCTCCCTGAATGTCTATTCAACAGATAATGTGCCTCGTTAAAACCTTAACTAAAAGAAAACCCAATGGGAAAAAATTCTAGAAAAGGAAAAAGAGTACACATGTTTAGAAATGCGCCTATTGGTTGCCTCGTTAAAAACCTTGCAAGGAAAACCCAGTGGGACAAAACCTTGTAAGGGAAAAAGAGTGCAACGCGTATTAACTCCCCCCGATGAGAGCATCAATTCACATCCTTGAGCCTTCGCATCCCGATCTTGTACACTAGCTTCTTGAAGGTTGACGTTGGTAGAGATTTTGTGAACAAATCAACCATATTATCACTTGAACGAATCTGTTGCACATTAATATCACCATTCTTTTGAAGATCATGTGTGAAAAATAACTTTGGTGAAATGTGCTTTGTCCTATCTCCTTTTATGAATCCTCCCTTCAATTGAGCTATGCATGCTGCATTATCTTCATACAAAATTGTGGGTAGTTTGTCACATTTCATACCACATTTGTCTCGAATAAGATGTATTATAGACCTCAACCACACACATTCTCGACTTGCTTCATGAATAGCAATTATCTCAGTATGATTAGATGAAGTAGCCACAATTGATTGCTTAGTCGATCGCCAAGATATGGCAGTGCCTCCACAGGTAAATACATAACCTGTTTGAGACCGAGCCTTGTGTGGGTCAGATAAATACCCAGCATCAGCATAACCAACAAGATCGGGACTGCAATTGTTGCCATAAAATAAGCCCATATCGGTAGTCCCTTTTAGATACCGCAATATGTGTTTGATTCCATTCCAATGTCTCCTTGTGGGAGCAGAGCTATATCTTGCTAAGACATTAACTGAAGGACCAAGTAGCTCCTCATTCTCTTCTTGAGTTCGGAATGGATCCTTATTCACATCAAGTGATCGAACAACTATCGGAGTACTTAATGGATGTGCTCCATCCATGTAAAACCGTTTCAATACCTTTTCTATGTAGGTAGATTGATGAACAAAAATTCCGTTTGCCAAATGCTCAATTTGCAAACCAAGACATAATTTTTTCTTTCCGAGATCTTTCATCTCGAATTCCTTCTTTAAATAATCAATTGCCTTTTGGAGTTCTATAGGAGTTCCAATAAGGTTTATGTCATCAACATATACGGCAAGTGCAACAAATTCTGATGTTGTTTTCTTTATAAAAACACATGGGCAAATGGCATCATTTATATAGCCTTCCTTTAATAAATACTCACTAAGACGATTATACCACATTCGTCCTGATTGTTTTAGACCATACAAAGATCTTTGCAATTTGATTAAAAACATTTCCCGGGACTTTGAATTATGTGCGTTTGGCATTTTAAATCCATCGGGAATTTTCATGTATATCTCATTATCAAGTGAGCCATAAAGGTAGGCGGTAACCACATCCATTAAATGCATGTCAAGCTTTTCATGGACAGCAAAACTAATGAGATAACGGAACGTTATAGCATCCATAACGGGTGAATATGTCTCTTCATAATCGACACCAAGCCTTTGTGAAAATCCTTGTGCAACAAGGCGTGCCTTAAATCTTTGTACCTCGTTTTTCTCATTTCTCTTGCGTACAAAGACCCATTTATAGCCAACAGGCTTAACACCATTAGGTGTTTGGACTACAGGCCCAAAAACTTCACGTTTCGCAAGTGAGTTCAACTCTGATTGGATTGCTTCTTGCCATTTTGGCCAATCAAGTCTTTGTCGACATTCTCCAACAGATTGAGGTTCAAGATCCTCACTTTCTTGCATAATGCTAGATGCAACATTATATGCAAAGACATAATCCACCACTATATCCACTCGATTCAAATTTGTCTCAATATCGATTGGATTTATTGATAGTTCCTTATTTTCTTGAGTCTCGGTCTCAGTGGATTCCTCATGAATCTCAAAATTTATTAAATTGTGGATTTCTTCATGAGATTCTTTCGTAGTGTCATTTTGATCATTTATTTTTCTTTTTCTAGGATTTCGATCTTTGGAACCTAATGGTCTGCCACGTTTAAGGCGTGCTTTTGACTCATTAGCTATGACACTAGAAGATTGTCCAATAGGGACATCAATACGGATTGGAACATTCTCCGCAGGGATATGTGATTTTGTTATCCTTTTCATATCCGTAAATGCATCTGGCATTTGATTTGCTATTCTCTGCAAATGAATAATCTTTTGCACCTCTTTTTCACAAATAGAGGCACGTGGATCAAGATGAGATAATGATGGATTTTTTCACAAAATTTCCCGTTTGGTTTCACCAACTTCTCCCCCTAATTTTGGGAAGAGTGTCTCATCGAATCGATAGTCTGCAAATCGTGCAGTAAACAAATTTCCCGTCAATGTTTTGAGGTAGCGAATAATGGAGGGCGATTCAAAACCAACACATATTCCTAACCTTCTTTGTGGACCCATTTTGGTGCGATATGGTGGTGCTACAGGCACATATACCGCGCATCCAAAAATTCTTAAATGGGATATATTAGGTTCATGACCCAAAACTAATTGCAACGGGGAATATTTATGATAATTTGTCGGCCTGAGACGAACTAGCATTGCTGCATGCAAAATGGCGTGACCCCAAACAGAAGTGGATAACCTCGTTTTCATGAGTAACGGTCTTTCTATCAATTGCAGATGTTTAATTAAAGACTCCGCAAGGCCATTTTGAGTGTGAACATGAGCTACAGGATGTTCCACTTTTATCCCAATTGATAAGCAATAATCATTAAATGCTTGGGATGAAAACTCAGCAGCATTATCGAGTCTAATAGACTTAACTGGATTATCGGGAAATTGTGCCCGTAATCGAATTATTTGTGCCATTAATTTTGCAAACGCGAGGTTGCGAGATGACAATAGGCACACATGGGACCATCTAGAAGATGCGTCTATTAAGACCATAAAATATCTAAACGACCCACTAGGTGGGTGAATAGGTCCACAAATGTCCCCTTGTATACGCTCCAAAAACGCAGGGGACTCAATTCCAACCTTTGTTGGTAATGGTCTAATAATTACTTGCCTTGATAACAAGAAGTGCAAGAAAATTCATCATTTAAAAAAATCTTTAAATTCTTTAATGGATGCCCATTTGAGTTTTCTATAATTCGTCTCATCATAATTGATCCGGGGTGTCCCAATCGATCATGCCAAAGTACAAAAGTATTGAAATTGGTAACCTTTTGGTTTACAATAGAATGTGCCTCAATTGCACTAATTCTTGTCCAATACAGGCCACAAGACAAAGATGGGAACTTCTCAATAGCCCTTTTCTGGCCAGAGACATTTTTGGTAATGATGAGATATTCAAGATTATTCTCATCTATTGTCTCAATATGATATCCATTTCGACGGATATCTTTAAAACTCAACAAGTTCCTCTTGGACTTGGAGGAGAACATTGCATTCTCTATGATAAGTATTGTTCCCTTAGACAGAGTTATAGTAGCTCTTCCAGAGCCTTCAATTAAATTACTACTACCAGAAATTGTAGTAACATCTGCCTTACACATACTTAAATGAGAGAAATATTTCTTCTCTTTGAATATTGTATGTGTCGTACATGAATCAATTAAACAAATATTTTTACAATTGAACTTTGATCCAAGTTTACTTGGAGAGATATCGACATTTGTTTGATCCATTGAATAAAGACTGTTGCACGTTTTCTAATCTTGATTCACAGTTGAAAAGTCTTCTAAGTCTTGATCAATTGTTTGCTAATTCTTCTCTAAGAGGTAAGTGAAGACAACGAACACTACTGACTTACATACATAACCTTTCAGCATAGGCGCAACTGGATATTGAAAACATGAAACATGTTTCTTAATCTTCTTGAGACGGTAGAGTCTCGTGCTGATAACGTGTTATGAACAATAAAAGAAGAAGAAGAATATTGCAGAGAAAAGTAGAGAGAGAGAATTCTTATTGATTTGGAATGAATTACAATGGAATAGAACCCTCTATTTATAGGGAGAGGTTGACTTAGCCACCAAGTAATAAACCCTAGAATCTCCTAAATATGGACATTTACCATAAATAAAATTCTATTTATAACAATTCCTACATTATTGATCTTTGATTATACAATCTCTACATAATTAATACTCTCATAACTTGTACTTGAACCAAAAGACCCCTAAATATATCCATGATCTATTTCAACACATCAAGCTTTTCGCAGTAAAACCCCTATTATTCATTCTGAAAGAAATATAGAAGTGCATTGCCATCATATTGTGCAACTTAATTTAAACTAAATTTGATTATTTGACGGCCCAGCATTTACATCAACAAGTCAGTCTTTCTTTGTTAACAGCAGGGGCAAAATATTTGACCACGTGATAATAGCCTTTATAATGTTGACTATTGCATGAACCTCTATTTTATACTAACTAGATATTATATTATCAGGCTGAAAATTGGGGCTATTTATTTTTGAGAGAATATTTTCCTTTCCTCTTTTTGACCCAGATTTATGGAGGGAATTAAATAATGGAAAATAAGGTCTAAATAGGCATGAGGCAGGCCAAAGGATACCAACCAACAAGGCACAGAGCTTTCTTGGAAAGCGCACCGTTAACAGATTCAGTTATAATCTGTAATAAGCGCTCTTTCACGGTTCAATTCAATCATTTAGAAGGGGGAAAAAAAATAAAAAACGCAGCAGACTCATTTCGGGAAAAATTCAAGAATGTCCGGCGACTCAACGCCGGCAACCGGAAAAATTCTCTCTTCAGGTTCTTGATTGAACCCGCATTTCTTCTATATGCCAATTTAATATGTTGATTTATCCATCGAATTTTGATTTTTTTTTTTCCAGAACCCAGCATAGTTTATTGTACCTCGTTATGGGAGAAAGTTAATTCTTTTCTCTTGATGTATTTTGATTTTTTTTTTCCTAATCTTTTACTAGGATCAATGGAGAGACGAAAATTGGGTGTTCCAATCTCTGATGTTGTGTCTCATTTTGGTACCAGTGGAATGTCTGTTGCTGCTGCTACTGGCATCACTCATCCTTTAGGTTTTTTCTTCACTTAATTAATAGTATCTTTTTTTAATGCTTATTTATTGATTCTACCACATACCAGTTACCACTCTATTGAATTTTGAAGTCAAATTTTGTTGCTTTGAGCTTAAGATGTAAAGGGCTGGCTTAAAGGAGGAAACTTTTATTTGAAAATGTAGCTAAGTATTCTTCTATGATGATGAAAAAATGAGACTAAGAATTAGCTATTACTTTGTTTTTGCTTGGACAATTTAGTTAAAGGTCAGGGTGGAAAGTATAATCCTTCATTATAATCAGAAAAGATGGATCATGTCACTCTTGTGTTTTATACGAAGAAATACTAATCCGTTTGATGATGTGACTTTTGAGTTGCAAAGTTTCAAAATAGATTTGGGGATATTAAGTTGCTCGTCCTACGTTTTAATGGGGTGTGTTGTCAGTCATGCTAAATTACCTTTCCTTTTAAAAAGAACAAATTAGTTCCAAACACTGTTTATTTTCTCATATAACTATCTAAAACTTCTGAGTTCATATATAATCACTATTGTACTATACTACTCAAGAGCATGAAATGAGATAAAGCATTCAACTATGGAAAATTAAGTACATGAATGTCTCGCGCTATCTTGTTACTCTTCCATGTACTTGAGCCGTTTTATAATTTTAACTGGAAGATCAAAAACAGCCCAATGATATGGAAGGAATGGATGGATAACCTAATTTCCGCTCCCTCCAACCTAGTTGTAGTTGTCTTTTAGAGAACATGATCTTTTGCTTATTATGTGCAGATGTTATAAAAGTTAGACTGCAGATGCAACTTGTTGGTCAGAGAGGTCCTTTGGTCGGAATGGTATGAGATGAAGCTTCTACTTTTTGGTTTTGTATCCCTTTTTATTGCTTAGAACGATATATAAGGGTCATTAGCTGCTGCTTATGTGATTATATGTCCTATTTGATTGGTGATAGGGGAGGCTTTCTCTTCAAGTAGTCGAAAGTGAAGGGCTGAAATCCTTGTATCTAGGATTGGCACCTGCATTGACGAGGTCAGTTCTTTATGGTGGCCTCCGTTTAGGCTTATATGAACCATCTAAATATCTCTGTGAATTGGCTTTTGGGTCCACCAATATCTTGGTGAAGATTGCATCTGGAGCATTCTCAGGGGCCATAGCCACAGCACTGACCAATCCTGTCGAAGTCTTGAAGGTATTCTCTTATGAAGATCTTATGATTCCGCTGAACGGTCCTCATTTGTTATGCTTGTTTCCAGGTGCGGCTGCAAATGAACACAAGATCGAGCTTAGGACCAATCCATGAAATGAGGAGAATTGCTTCGGAAGAGGGAGTAAGAGCTCTTTGGAAGGGGGTTGGGCCTGCTATGGCCAGAGCTGCCACTTTGACTGCGTCTCAGTTGGCGACTTATGATGAATCCAAACAGGCGCTTATAAAGTATACTCACCTGGAGGAAGGATTTCATCTTCATCTCATGTAGGCACACTTTCCATCACTGTAAAAATATTCAAATATGCTCGTATTGTTAGAGAAAATGAGTGTTTATGATTGAGTTGAAGCAATGCATGCACCTTCTTTTCTAGATGCAAGGCTACTGAGCACTTTGGCGAAAATGATGGTTTTATGTTAGACTCTGAATATAATTAGCATGAAATAGAACATCCAGGAGTGGGCCTGCATATAGTATATTTTTATCTTCCATATCTTTCATTGTGCCAGTAACTGATTCGTAAAATTATCTAAAGGATTCTGTTAGCATGCATATCTAGATTATTACACAACGAACACGGGTAACTTGTCCAAGTGTTGGAGTGTTGTTGGGATGCACTGAATCTAAAAGCGACTATGTTTTGATAGCCCTTCTATTCCCAGAAAGTTTTTAGTCTCTTCCTGTCATAGGCTTCTGCATGTATAAGCGTAATTTGCGGAGATTAATTCCTACACCATCTGTCGTAGCTGGTGTTTCAAGAATGTTTTCATCTTCATTTTATGTTTTGGGAGAATAAATATTTCTACTTTTCATCATTTTTCAGTCCATTATATGCTAACTCTTCTTCTGCATATTATGAAGCTCAAGTACAATTGCGGGGACGGTAAGCACGCTTATGACAGCACCAATGGACATGGTTAAAACCCGTCTTATGTTGCAGAGAGAATCAAGTTGTGCCGGAATGTATAGAAATGGATTGCACTGTGCATATCAGGTTGTTACATCGCAACCTCTCATTCCACCCTTTTCTATGGTTATTTATCTACAATTGTGTTCAGCAAGCTATTTCATTATTTTTTACTTTAATAGAGCGTACTTGTTGACATAGTCAAGTCTTCTTCACTAGGCGTTTTGTTTTGCATTCGGGATAAAATTATATTCGACTTTCATCCATCTTTCAGTCAAAATCATAACAAAAACTTAGTAAAGAGGGGAAGAACTGAATGGGAAAATATCTGATCCGGAATGAGCTACCGCAAAGCCATATCTAGGGGTTGTGCGGACGTAGGATAGGATATCTAGAGCAGTAGGGGTAAGGAAAAACATTTGGGAAGATTTTGGCAATGCTTGTGATTATACTCTTAAAAAACTCAGATTATATTGAACTTATTTTTCATGAACCTTGTGATTCCAGGTACTTCGCGCTGAAGGTCCTTCTGGTCTTTACAAAGGGTAAGTTCAAACATGCCTGACTTAGCTGTTAGTAATATAGTTCCTGTAACTTTACAAAGTTACTGGTTAATTCACTACTTTAAATTTGGAAAATTTTCAGAGGCCTTACAATATTTGCAAGATTGGCTCCACAAACCATGATTACTTTTGTACTCTGTGAGAAGCTACGGGGGCTGGCTGGACTAAAGGCTATTTGATATTAGGCCAATTCATTTACACTCCACTTCTCCAAAATCAGATACAAGAAAGGAAATCATAGATATTGAATATGTAGAACCTTTATTTATTTTGGTTCCAATATTCTGTAGGTTCCAAACACTTGTGGTTGATGTACCATCCATTCTTTTGAGGTAGAAGGATTAAAACGTTTTTCCTTCCACTTCTCGGTCATAGGGTCATGTTGTATCAACTTATAAATGTTACAATACAAGTGTGAATTGTCATCAGGCTTATCTACAATTCCAGACTTTGCATTTTCTAATTCAACTTGTCCTTCTCAATTTACCAAGCTGTCAATTTAGTTTGTTTTAAGTATGTTTAGCTATGCCAACGTGAGTTTTGCAAAGTATAATCGCTTTCTAATTCATAATTCAAATAAAGAGAATCGTTGTACGTTAACGATCTGCATAAAATAGTCTGACTATCATAAATTCTTTAATTATCTAGAACAAATTGGATCTTGATAGAGCGGAATGAAGACAGAGAATTCATATCACTGATTATACAATTACGTAAGTTGCTAATGACAAACGCCAATATCGTCAATGTGGAACAAAAAGTGGAGTATTGGTTTAGTGATGAAGGTTAAGGTGTTAAGACTAAGAAGTCTGTCTCAAATCACATTAAAACAACATGAATTTGACTTTCAAGCACGTGGCGTACGTTGTCATGGTATTACTAACTCAACTAATAAATGATGTAGGATTGTTATAACTGTTTACCCTAAAAATTGGATAACAATTAAACTTATAATGTGGTTTTAACTTTTAAGGACACGTGATTTCACCTAATATCAATTGACGAATATGAAGATTAGTAATAGAAATTAACAATAATATAAAGCAAACCGGTGTTTGAACGGGATTCAACCATCGAGCTTGAATACCCTCGAATTGATCGGTGCAAGAACAATTAGAAATATAACAAGGAGATGAACAAGAATATAAGTTGGCCAGAAAGTATTGTATGCTTTGATATGCGTGAACGTAAAGTGCTCACAAAAAGATTAGAGCCTTCTTTATATAGTAGAGGAATCCTATCTATGGTACAATTCTAATTACGGAAGTAAATCCCATGATTAGCCTAAATAATCTGTTCCGAGATTTCTGCCATGATCTTCGACCAGTCACGAATATCTCGCCTTTCTGTTATTGCGCTTTGCTCGACGTCTGCCCTATTTGGTCTCAATTGCTACTGGCCTCGATCTCGACAGGCACCTCGATTCTCGAACTCGGTACCTTGTGCTCGTTCTCCTGTCTGATCCATTGCAGGGCCGACCTTCGATGCAACTCCCTGGCTTCGACCAAATAGTAAAATCGGGTAGGCCCGGTTTTAACTGTATACAGATAGTCCCCTCATTTCTTGGAATGTAATGAGAAGAAACGAATTGAACCTTCGATTTTTTACCTCGACTTGTCATGATGTCATCCTCGTGACGTAAGCGACGGAAGTGACTGAAACGTCCCGTCGGTTCATATATCGAGGCATTAAATGCCTGTTAGTTGTTGTCGGCCATTATTGTTTCTGAACCGTCATCTTCATCCTATAAATGTACTTTCCTTCTCTTTGCCCAAACTTTACTCTTGATCTTTGATCTAATCTTCAAAGCTTTTTACATCTTTTAAGCTTTTCCGTTCTGCATAATCTCTGGGTTTCTTTATCAACCTTCCCTAAAAACACCAAGCCTTATTCTTTTCTTCTTTCTTTAAACTTACACAAAAATGGCAAAAACATCAAAAATTGTTCCTCAAAAGGAAAACGCCTCTTCATCGCGGCTGGCCGGCGATAAAACATCAGTGGAGCCGCGCCCTGAGGAGTGTGTTCCTGGGTGGTGTCCTTGATTCCGACTTCAAAGTCGAGAAAACTTCGTCAGTTCCTGGTCGGTGCGAACCAATGTCGAGATATATGTGCTCGATAACTGAGAGTGACCTCAAGCAGGTAAAGAAAGACTGCCATTGGCAAGATAAAGAGGTAGTGATTCCGGCCCCCGAAGAAGACATCACTACCCATGTGGAAGGGTTTCTAAGTGTTTACACTTACCCTTTCACGCTAGGCCCTGTCGATCCCGTCATCATCGATTTTTGCCGTCAATATCAAATAACCCTAGGTCAGATTCATCCCTCTTTTTGGCGGATTTTCATTCTGCTCCGATTCTTCGCGAGCAAAGTCGAAGGGATGCCTTTCACCCTCGACCACCTCATTAGTTTGTACAGCCCCCGTCTCTTTCGAGGCGGGTTAATAAAACTTCAGTGCCAGGCCACCAAGGTGTTGTTCTCAAGCATAGATGAGCACAAGGATCGGGGGTGGATGGGAAGGTTCGTTCGAGTGAAGACTCCCGACCTAATCACGGCCGAGAAGATGCCATTTCCTAAGAAGTGGAATATGAAGCGTAAGTACAATCCTGCCTTTAGCTTCCATTTATTGTTTTGTTTTCTTTGCTTCTCCTCATTGACATCATTTTCTATGATGTAGAGGTCTCTTGGATGCCCGGTGCAATTCCTAACCTCGAGCGCTGGGTTCGGGCCCTGGCTTGGACATCCTTGTACGCTGAGCTCTCATGGCGCGATTCAGCAAGAGGCCGATGGGAGGCCAAAAATCACGGTAAGTCCCTTTTTCACATATTTGATGATTTTCACTAAAATGTTTCTTTTCATACTCACTTGATTTCCTTTCATACAGACCTCGAAAAGATGTTGTCATGAGGCCCCCGTCAAGGGAGGAGGAGGTTTCACCCCCGGTCCTGAAGCCGACGAAGGATAAAAGAGAAAAAGCCTCTTGACCTCCGAGACTCCAAAGCCCAAGAAGAGTAAGGCTTGTAAGTCGAAGAAAGACATCGTCGTCCTGCCCGCGGAGGTAGTTCAGCGACCAAGAGAGGAAGAGGAGGAAAATGAAGATGACGACTCCGAGCTGATGGCCCAAACGAAGAGGAACACCGAGGCCCCAAAGGCCTCTGAGTTGGTGAGGGTTGGAGAGATTCAGCCTCGAACTGAGGGGGTCTTGGAAGAAGTCCCGAGCAAAGTCCCCGAGTTGTTGGAGACTGAATATGCCTCCCACCGGAATGAGCAGTCGGCAGGTATGTCCGAAGGGGCTGGCTCCGAGGCCCTTCGAAATGAAGAAAACGCCCCAAGTGATTCACTTGGGGCAATAGAAATTGGAGACTCCCCGCTTCTTCCTTCATTCCCGGAAGGGGAAGTTCGGGAGGCTCAGGCCATGAAGGCCCCTCAGGTAGAACGTGCCGTCGGAGGGGAGGACCTTTTCCAAGATTGTTTTGCCGGGGTCGACGATGTCGCTGGCTTGAATGAACGTGCCGAGGACGAGCTTGGGCGAATCTTCCTCGAGTTTCAGATTGACCAGCCAATTTCCAGCCCCTAGTGTTGATCCCGAGTACAAATGGACTATCATTATTACGGTCCCGAAGGATGCACGAGTTTTTGCCGCCCCCGTAGGGGTGGCCAGTTACCTTCAGGTCTGGTCACCAAGGAAGATCAAGCTCTGATGGCCTTAACTTTCTGTGTTAATGCCGATCTTCATACTTGTGTTTTTGTCTCCTTGCCTAACTTTTTCCCTTCTATTTGTGTAGGCCTCAGTACTTCATCACGGGGCTTTCTTTAAGTCTCAAAGAGAGTTGAGCCGATACGAGGCTAAAATTTAAGGGCTTACCGAGGAGAAAAATGCTCTCAGGCTTCTCGGCGAGCAAAGGGAAAAAGAGATCAAAGGCCTCCGAGCTGAGATGGCCATGGCCCAGAGAGAGCAAAGAGAACTGACCGAGCAGGTAAATAAAGTCTTATACTCTTATGGCCTCGGTTTGGGGGTGATGGCTAATGATTCGATCTTATAGGTCCAGCGGCTGCATGAAACGAACAGAACTTCTTGTTTCCGAGGGCGAATCTATCAAATTTGATCAACCATTAACGAGTAATCCTAATGTAGGCGGATTTGGTCAGGGAGATGCAAAAATAGTACTTCAAGATCCATTACGTGTCCAAGGACTTTTGTTCTTCTTGGCATCTGTTATTTTGGCACAAATATTTTTGGTTCTTAAAAAGAAACAGTTCGAGAAGGTTCAATTGGCACGATCGTGCAACTCCGAGGAGAGGTGGATGAGGTGCAGGCGGAGACTGTAGTGTGGAAGCAAAAGATAGATCGCCTTGCCACAGAGAAAGAGGCTTCTCTAGCTCAGTTATCCTCAACCGAAAGCCAACTTCAAGGCATGAAAGAGAAGAACTTGGAACTCGCCAAGAAAATTGAGGAGCTACAGGCTCGGTTGGACACGAAGCTTGCAGTAGCAAAATCTGCGGTAGAGACGGCTAAGGCCGACACTAAGGCGATCGTGGCTGTCTATCGATCTGACGCCGAGGCTGCTCAAGCTCAAGCAAAAGAGGTTGTTTATGCTGCTCAGACTCGAGCATACTGGGTTGCCGAGCATGTCAAGTGCTAGTGTCGAAGAGAGACTCTTGAGGAGATTCATGCTCGTGGTTTTAACCTTGCTATCGAGATAGAGAATGCGAAAGAGCTTGACGCCGAACCCAAAATGTTGCTCTCTTCTGATGATGATGATTCCAAGAGCGGGAGTGGATCCGAGAGCGGAGGAGGTCCCGATGGTGAAGATGTAGCTCCCGAGGAAAACTAGGCACTTAGGATTTTTCTTTTTTGAATTTTTGTGTAGGATCCTGATCGGTCCTTGTAAATATTTTCATATATATAAAAGATATCTCTTCTCTGTGACTTTTCTTTATTTCAATTTCTACCTCGCGCAAATTCTATTTCATCCATGTCTTGAAGCTTTGATAAATACGAGGTTTGGGCAATTTGATCGAAGTCGGACTTGTGTAGTCTTTATAATCGAGTGAGTATTTACTTGAACTAGAAGTAGGATGACCCTTAGGTTTTAGTTGAGTGAGGATGACTTCTCGAACTCAAAAAATGGAACAGCCCTTAAACTCTTGAATTAGGCCGATATGGCCTCAAAAGAATGGCTTTTTTCCCTTTTCGGCTTAAAAAAGTTGATCATATAAAGATTTGTTATGCCTTAGTATGAAATAAGGCTGTTCGAGAGTTTGAACAATATGGTACCCCTTAGCCCTTAGGGTTTTCGAGGGTTGATGTTATGGAAACCCTTTATAATTTTGCCGAGGGTAGCCCTTTTAACCGATTTTTATGAAGATTTTAGAAGGCCAGTTTTATTACGGAAATCGGATGTCTCCGAACCGTGGCGGTTTGGCCGTAGCCTTTAACTTGGGATTTGCCTCTTGGGCTTATTTCCCGGTTACACTTCGAACTTGGTCGAAGTGTCAGTCCCCGAGTGGGGTGGCCGTGGCCTATAAAAAATGAGGGTTGCCTTTTTAAGGTCTTATAATCTCGAGATTTTAGTAGTTCGATTTCATCGATTTTTCGGACGGCGGTCCCCGAGTACGGGGTAAGTTGTTTGAACTTCAGTTGTGATAGACCCTTTAGCATGTTTCCACAATAGATCAAAAGTATGAAATTGTAAAGTAAAAATTTCTTTAAGGCGAGAAATATTTGACAAGGAAAAATGCTTCTCTCAATAGATTATACATGAGTACATGTTTGCCTTTAGGGCTCGAGTGATCTAAATGGGCGCAGTTCATTTGACCGTTTGGCCCTTATAAAGTTTTACCTATCGAGACCCTGTTGACACGAAGTACCTTCATTGTGACAAAGTTAACATCCGAGGGTGATGCCCCCTAGTATTCGAGGTTGATTGTAAAGAAGCCTCGGATACTGTTGAGTTACTCTAAGTTAGCATGAATAATGGTTGCCTCATTAAGAACCTCACCGAAAAAACCCTTTTGGGATAAAAACCGGTCTAAGGGAAAAAGAGTGCAACGCGTGCTTTCAGACCTAAGGACTTTGTGATGAAGAATCTTTTGATGTCTTCGGTTGAACACCTGCAATTGGTTAGTATAAAATCTAAATGAAAATGGAGAAGGTCGTACCTTATCAGTAGTATCATTTGAGAAGTGATATGTTCCAATTGTTTGGTAATTGCTCGCCATCCATCGTGCAGAGTTTGTAGGATCCCTTTCCGATGATATCGAGGACCCGATATGGTCCCTCCCAATTCGGGCCAATTTTCCTTCGTTTGTATCTCGAGTATTGAGGATGACCTTTCTCAGAACTAAGTCCCTGGTTTTAAAGTGTCGAAGATTGGCTCTTCGGTTGTAATATCTCTCCATTCGCTATTTCTGTGCGGCCATTCAAATGAGGGCGGCTTCCCATCTTTCATCCAGCAATTCGAGGCTCATATTCATAGCCTCATGATTTGACTCTTCCGTTGCATTCCGAAACCTGAAGCTAGGTTCCCTTACTTCGATAGGAATTAGAGCTTCGGCACCATAGACTAAAGAGAACGGCGTTGCCCCCGTACTGGATTTCGACATTGTTCGATATGCCCAAAGGACCTCGGGCAATATTTCTCTCCATTTTCCTTTAGATTCGTTCAATCTTTTCTTCAAATTTTGGATGGCAATCTTATTCGTCGATTCGTCCTATCCGTTCCCACTAGGATGATACGGCATTGATAGGATCCTTTTTATTTTGTGGTCTTCGAAAAACTTTGTCACTTTGCAGCCGGCAATTTGCTTTCCATTGTTGCATACGATCTCGGCAGGCATTTCGAATCGGCATATAATGTGGTCCCAAATGAAGTCTGTGACTTCTTTTTCTTTGACTTTCTCGAAGGCCTGTGCTTCAACCCACTTAGTGAAATAGTCAGTCATAAACAAAATGAATTTAGCTTTATCTGGGGCCGATGGTAGAGGGCCGACGATATCCATCCTCCATTTCATGAACGGCCATGGGGATAGGACTGAGTGCAGTTGCTCTCCCGGCTGGTGGATCATCGACGCATACCTTTGACATTTGTCGCACTTTCGAACAAATTCTTTAGTGTCCTTTTCCATATCGGCACAATAGTATCTTGCTCTGATGACTTTGTGAACCAATGATTCGGCACCAAAATGATTTCTGCAAGTGCCCTCGTGAATTTCCCGTAGAACGTAGTCGGTGTCTCCTGGTCCCAAATATTTCGCTAACGGTCCATCGAATGTTCTCCTATACGGTGTTCCATCCTCGGCCAATGTGAACCATGTAGCCTTCGTGTATAGAGTCCTGATTCTTTAGGATCCAATGAAAGCTTCCCGTTCATTAGGTATTCAATATACTTATTCCTCCAATCACAGGTTAAACTCGTGGAGTTTATTTCCGCATGTCCTTCTTTGATTACTGACCTTTGACAGTTGTACGATAGTCCCCGAGCTAAGTTCATTGTCTTCAATCGACGACCCCAAATTTGCAAGGGCATCGGCCTCACTATTTTGTTCTCGAGGTACGTGTTGTAGCGTCCATTTCTTTAAATCGATGTAGAGACACTTGTAATTTGTTTAAGTACCTCTGCATTTGATCTTCTCGAACCTCGAATGTTTTGTTGACTTGATTTACCACAAGTTTGGAGTCACACTTTGCCTCGATGACCTCCGCTCCCAAGCTCTTAGCTAGCTCGAGACCTGCAATCATGGCCTCATACTCGGCCTCATTGTTAGTCAATTTTGAAGTTTTGATAGACTGTCTAATTGTATTACCTGTGGGCGGCTTCAAAACGATGCCTAGCTTGGACCCATTCATGTTCAAAGCGCCGTCTGTGAAGAGGGTCCACACCCCCGATGATGTACCCGATTTTAACAATAGTTCCTTTTCGACCTGGGGTACGAGGGCTAGCGTGAAGTCGGCCACGAAGTCTGCCAAGATTTGAGACTTGATGGCCGTTCGGGGTTGATACTCGATATCGTACCCATTGATCTCGACGGCCCATTGGGCCAATCGGCCCGAGAGTTCGGGCTTGTGCAAAATGTTGCGAAGGGGGTAGGTGGTTACAACACAAATTGGGTGACATTGAAAATATGGTTTTAATTTCTTGAGGCGCTTGCTAAAGCAAGCGCTAATTTCCCTAAGTGTGGGTACCGGGTTTCAGCTTCACCTAGGGTTCAACCAACATAATAAACCGGAAACTGCATGCCTTGCTCTTCTCGAACTAAGACCCCACTTACCGCTATCTCCGAGACCGCTAGGTGTAAGTAAAGTTGCTCGTCCGTCTTTGGGGTGTGAAGCAATGGCTGGCTTGATAGGTAGCGTTTGAGTTCCTCCAAAGCCTGTTTACATTCCGGGGTCCATGCGAACTTGCTCTTTTTCTTAAGCAGTGAGAAGAATCGGTGGCTCCTATCTGAGGACCTCGAAATAAGTCGGCTCAGGGCGGTTATGCGTCCTGTTAACCTTTGTACAACCTTGATATTGTCAACAACTGTGATGTCTTCGATTGCCTTGATTTTATCGGGGTTCATTTCGATTCCCCGATTTGGTACCAAAAAGCCAAGGAACTTGCCCGAGCCGACCCCGAATGCACATTTCTCCGGGTTAAGCTTCATGTTGTACTTTCTCAGTATGTCGAAGGTCTCCCGCAAATGTTTCAAATGGTCCTCTGCTCGCAGGGACTTAACTAGAATATCATTAATATAAACCTCCATTGATTTACCTATTTTTTCTTTGAACATTCAATTTACTAGGCGTTGATAAGTAGCACCAGCATTTTTTAGTTCGAACGACATTACATTATAGCAATAGGTGCCATATTTAGTGATAAACGAAGTCTTTTCCTGGTCCTCTGGGTTTATTTGTATTTGATTGTACCCGGAGTAGGCATCGAGAAAACTAAGGATCTCGTGGCCGGCCATTGCATTGATCATGCGATCGATATTCGGCAAAGGAATAGAATCTTTAGGGCATGCCTTGTTTAAATCCTTATAGTCTACGTACATTGTTTTCCTTTATTAGGGACTACAACTACGTTTGCTAACCTTTCGAGATATTTTACCTCCCGAATGGATCCTATATTGAGAAGTTTTGTTACCTCGTCCTTGATGAACGCATATTTTACCTCGGACTGAGGTCTTCTCCTTTGTTTTACCGGGCAGAACTTCGGGTTCCAAGCTCAGTCGATGCGTAGTGATCTCTGGTGGGATCCCTGTCATATCTAGATGGGACCAAGCAAAACAATCCATGTTATTTAAAACAAATTGAAAGAATTTTTTCTTGAGCTCGGGAGTTAACCCCATGCCCAGGTATACCTTTCGATCGGGCAGATGCTCGATCAACACGATTTGTTCTAGCTCTTCGACCGTTGACTTCGTTGCATCAGAATCATCGGGGATCATGAAGGTTCGAGGTATCATATAATCATCATTCTCAAAAGTTTCCTGCTCCTCGATCGGGCCGAGGCTGGTGACAGTGGTTGCTATTTGACTTCTCGCCTTCCCTTCACCTCTGATTGCTTTATTGATGAAAGCGCCGATACTGGTACTACCTCATCGATTGCAAACATTTCTTTGGCGGCGGGTCTTTCACCATACACCGTTTTGATTCCTTCCGATGTTGGGAATTTCAAGACTTGGTGAAGCGTCAAGGGCACTGCTCTCATGTTATGAATCCAAGGCCTTCCGAGCAGCGCGTTGTACCTCATATCACTGTCGGTCACATGGAACTTTGTTTCCTGGATAGTCCCGGCCACATTCACCGGCAAAATGATTTCCCCTTTGGTGGTTTCACTTGCCATGTTGAAGCCGTTAAGTACTCGAGCTGCGGGCACGACTTGATCTTGGAGACCGAGTTGTTCTACGACTCCCGATCGAATAATGTTTTTCGAGCTACCTGGATCAATCAACACACGTTTAACTTGAATTTTATCCGTAAGGATAGATATTACCAGTGCGTCGTTGTGAGGTTGTTCGATCCCTTCTGGATCCTCGTCGTTGAAAGACAAGGTTTCATCCGGTAAATAGTCCTGGGTTCGTATTTCCCTTGTGATTGTCACCTTGGTGCATTTGAATACCGGTCCTTGAGGAATATCGACCCCTCCAACGATCATATGAATCACATGTTGTGGCTCTTCCTGCTCGTTTTGCCTGTTCGAATCCCTGTTTTTGAAGTGGTTCTTGGCCCGTTCACTTAAGAATTCTCGAAGGTGACCCTCGTTGAATAAAGCTACCTCATCCCTCAGCTGTCTGCAGTCTTCAGTTATATGTCCATGGGTACCATGGTATTTTCATATTTGATTAGGGTTCCTTTGAGCTGGATCAGTCTGTAGGGGTCTGGGATATCTAGTATCCTTGATCCGTCCAATGGCCGATGCAACACCTAATGCATCGATGCTGAAGTTGTATTCTGACAGTCGTGGCGCTTTTGTGGGCTCGACATATTTATCAAAGCCACTTTTACTCATGAGCCCTCGAGAGCTCTTTCCTTGATCATTCCATCGATCATTTCGAACGGGATTACATCTTGGGCCGCTGTTTTTACGATCTACGTTGTACGGTTGGTAACGATCTCTGTTCGATCGAGGTTCTCTGTCGATGTCCCTTTGAATTCTGCCGACGGGCCTATTTGAGTAAACAGAACGGGAAGGGTTCCCAATTGATCATCTTCGACTGATATCAATTTGTACATCGGCCCAGGTCACAGATGGATATTCAATTAAATTCTGCTTTAGTTATCGTGATTCTATGGAACTTCGCTCATTCAAACCTTGAGTGAAGGCTTGAACAACCCAATAATCTGTGACCGGGGATAGGTCCATGCGTTCCATCTGGAACCGAGATACGAATTCCCTTAACATTTCATTGTCCTTTTGTCTCACTTTGAAGAGGTCCGACTTCCTAATTTCAAACTTTATTGCTCCGGCGTGTGCCTTCATGAACGAATCTGCAAGCATGGCGAAGGAATCGATGGAACTGGGCGGCAAATTGTGGTACAATATCATCACCCCTTTCAACAGAGTCTCTCCAAACTTTTTCAATAGAACGAATTCGATCTTATCGTCTTCTAAGTCATTCCCCTTTATTGCGCATGTATAATCGTAACATGCTCATTAGGATCGATGGTCCCATTGTATTTGGGAATTTCTGGCATACGGATTTCTTCGGGATGGGCTTAGCCGCACTTGGAGGGAAAGTCTTATGCATAAACTTCTTCGAATCCAAACCCTTTAGAGCCGGGGGTGCCCTCGGTATTTTGTCAACCCGTGAGTTGTACGTTTCCACCTTTTTTTCATTAGCCTCAATTTTCTTTTCACCTAATTCGATCCGTTTAGTGAGCTCCTCGAGCATCTTCATAATGGCAGGGTCAGTCCTAGATTCATTAACGTTCGATTTCTCCGGCGCAAGTTCGACTCTACGAACGACCTCTTGCGACGTTTTGAGCTCAATTCTGCTTGGTGCTCGATTCTGATTTTGGAGTTGCGCTATTACATCTTGTTGAGTCTGCAACTTTTCGAATATTATTTGAATGCTAATTCCTCCTTCTTCACCGCTCTATGCGTTCTGATCGGCTGCTCGGGCATCTTCGCGGATGCTATTTTCAGGGTCGACACCCAAATTCTCATTAATGGCAATATGAGAGCTGACATCGACTGGGTCTACGGCCGGTGGTCCATCGGGGTTGACTGGAGGTACTCCGTTTCCCGGGGCGACTATGTTTTCGTTCTCGCCATGAAGACCGAGGTCGTTGTCTGTGTGAGTGGGTGCTACTTGAGAGTTTGACATGTTGATTCCTGAAATCAAAGATACTTACGAGAACAAGCGTACAACAGTGTGTGTTATGGCCCAACATACCAAAACTAGCTGTCACTCCACCAGTTGTCGGATATGTAAGGATTGATACATAAAATAACTTTTTATTTTATTGATAATCATATAAAGCATACGATATTTTAGGAATTAATACCAGGAAATCACTATTATCCTTAGCCCCACAGTGGATGCTGTTAGTAAACTGTATTTGTAAAATAATTCTGGAGAAAATAAAATAACATAAACAGAAATATAAACGAAACACAAATTAATCCGAGCCCACTGAATTCACAGTGTTTCCTTAAGGAATTTAAACCCCTCCTAGTACCCAAGGTTATGGATTATTTCCTCCCCCTCCTAGTACCCAAGGTTATGGATTATTTCTCCCGGGATAGAACGAATTACACACTGGTGTAGTGGTACTTCAATCCCCAGTCTTTATGCGAACACAAAGTTCGGTAGCAAATCACACTTACTGTTGCTTTCTTTGAAGTTAAAACAATGCAGAAGGAGGAGGAGAAACTCAGAAAATAGTATGGAAAATCTGAGAGAATGGACTTGTATTTATAGCCAATATCTGAAGAGGTGCAACTCTTCAAAATGGCTGTTTATGCAAAATGGCCATAGCATAAATGTCATAACATAAATGGCTATTTACTCAACAATAAAGAGGAAAAATTCAAGAGGGTAGTTAATTTTCTGTTACAAAAACAGAAAACAAAAAAATGGAAACGGTTGGATTTTAATATTAATATTCTTGGATTTAATATTAATATTTTATTATTAAGACGGATATTTAATAACATTTCTGTTAATATTTACTATTGACAAACAAATTTGGTCCAAAAAATTAATCAATCAATCGATCATTTGACCAAATCCAAATCCAAATCCAAATCGAATCCGAATCCGAATCCAAATCCGAAGCCGAGCCGAGCCGAGCAAGCGACGACGATGATGTCGCGAGGCTTGCCTTCTTCTTAACTCTTTAAGAGCTAGAAGAAGAGCAATTGCTTATATACTCATTCTTCCTCTTCCAATAAAGGACAATGTCCCTTCATCAAGGAGGGAATCTCAAATGAAACTCAAATATTTCATTTTTCCCTCCATTTCTCATACACCTTATTTTAAGCATTAACATACTTAAAAACCCAACAATCCTCCACATGAATGGGGAATGACTGTGATGTTCTAAACCTCAATACCACACAAGAGGGGGGTGATTTGTGTGGTACCCAATTTTCGCTCTAGAAGAACCTGGTTCTTCTAGGTGTTCGAACTACTACTGTTTGCGAAATAATAAGTACATAAAAGAAAGAACACAGAGATTTATATGTGGAAAACACCTGGCTCAAAAGGTGAAAAAAACCACGACCAACTACTCAGTAGGATTTTCCCAAACTTCCACTAATATCACTGAGCCAAAACAGCATTTACAAAAACTCTTTGTAAACCTAAGGATTAACTCTAATCCCGTTGTAGCACACAACCTCAACTGTTGCGACAACTTCAAGTTAGCTTATAACTTGAACATTCTAAGTACCTAATACAATTGCTTCTATGAGAGCTGAAACGTACAACTATAAACCACCTACTACAATTGAACTAGAATAAAAGAAAGACACAATGGAATTGGTTCTTCTATCTCGTTCAAGTAGCTTCAGGAGTGCACACTCAAATCTCACATAAATTGCTGCGTATGTGCAATACCTGTAAAAGAGAACAATCACTATATTTTAATAGGTTAGTAATCAGAGTTTGGTTTGGACTCAGTTGCTGCTCTTTTATCGCAGAAGAGTTCTTGATGATATCAAACTCTAACACTATCTTTATCCTGGATTGTGTTCTCTTCATATAAGGAGACTTTCTCTTCTTATCTAGCATGCAACCTTTTCGATCAGATCAGGAGATATTGCTGCTTGATCAGTAGGACTTATCTCATTCACGTGCAACTCACATGTGTAGGTTGATCATAACTGTGCTTCACACGATGGACCTGGTCCATAACTGAGTTCATTTGTCATTCTTCAAAACTTCAACCATTCTTGGGCCAACAAATTCCCCCTTTTTGATGATGACAAACTCTATGCTTTTTATTGATCATGTGACCTGTAAGAACTCAGCTTAACCATCAACACTAAACTTAGAAAATTCACTTATCATCAAGGACCAAATTAATTAGGTTATAAATATCACTTATTTCAGAATAATGTGTAAAGCACAATATCTCTTCCCCCTTTTGGCATCATCAAAAAGTTGCATACACAATGTGAATCCCAGATTTTAATAAGTACTCATGGCCACTAGGGCAACTGCAAGTGCAATCATGGTTCAATCATCAGTAATCAAACGAACATATTTAAACTATCAAGGTCAGAATAATCATTGAACAAGAGAAAATAGCAGTTGTCATTGATAGAGATATGTTGCCATTAACAATCCACAAAAAGAAAGAAAAACATTCAAACCATGAGCAAAAACAGAAAAATCCCTAATCTGGGTCAATGGGGGTACTTGACAAGTTCAGGAGACAAAGGCTAGGAGTCCTAAGGCTTGGAGGAACTGGAGGGTTGAGTTTGGAGAAGATTCAGCATGTTTTGAAGAATTCCATCATTCTTCTCCTTTTCTTTGGCAAGCTCAATTCTGAGACCATCCCTCTTAGTTTCCACTTCAACCACACGAGCCTTGAGCCTAGCAATTTCAGCATCCTTAACTGCACATTCCTGAACCAAAGTCCTAACTTCGTTGTTGATGGGTGTCTTCAGAGATGAACCAGGTTCAACTGGGATAGCATTGACTGGATAGTCACACGCAAGAAGAGTTTTGACGCCAAAGTGTTCCTCGCTCGAGGCCATTTCCCATTTCTTCAGAGGCACATTTAGCCTGTCCAGAACTGTGGTTAGTATGAAGCCATATGGAGTAGCATGAGCCTTGGAACCATTTTTGACCCTGTCTCGCAATTTGACTATGAGGGCAGGCCAGTTGATTTGCTTTCCTCTCTCCAGGCATTCCATAAGAACCAGATCCATGTAGTTAGCAGTGTGCCTTCTCTCCACTCTTAGAAATAAGCACTTGTTGACAAACTCAAACACAACCTTGTGCTCAGGCCTCATCTCATTTTTCTGCACAGCCCTGGCTTCATTCACTTCCTCTGAATCACAAAACCTCTTGGTGATTTCAAGGGCAGTAGGGAGGGAGTCCAGGCATGGCCACCTTTGCCTAGTATAGTCATCAAACCCTTTAGAGGGTATGTCCAGAATCTCTCCCAGTTTCTCTGCATCAGACTTCACTGGGACTCCCTTCACCAGGCTACTAACAACTCCATCCTTAACAACAGCATTTTCCATAAATTCAATCAGCTTATTTCTGGCTAGCCTACCATCCATCTGAAGGAATGGTCCTTCCATCCCTGAGCAGCTCTAGAATCTACCAATCTCATCATCCCTGGTTCCACCAGGTCCCTCAACAATCTACCTTTTAAAATCTTCCTTCTGCCAAAGATGGCAAACTTGTCCTGTTCCTTCTCAGAATCATTCTCTTCTTCTTCTTCTCCACTCCAGTCATCATCATCTGAAACTTTTGTTTGTTTAGCTTTCACTGCAGATCTTGTCCTCTTGGCTAGTGTGGGTTCAGCAACCACATGCGCAGAAGAAGACTTCTTGGAGGAAGTCTTGGCTTTTTAGGCTTGGGTGTAGGAACCTCCACTGTTTTACCCCTTTCTTGATGGACCAGTTCTATCTCCTCTTCCTCAACAACCTCTGAGGATTCTGCAATCTTTCCCTTTCCCTTATCCATTTTCTTTTTCTTACTTTCTTCTAAGGCTTCAGCTTCACTCTGTTTTACCCTACTTCTTGTGGCTCTACCCCTAGGCACTGAAGAGGCAGTAGGTGTAGGAGATGAAGCTTTTCTTTTCTTGGAAGGCTTGGGCACATTTGGAGCTTTTGTTGTGGGAGCTCTGCGTTTCTTTAGGTCATAGCTTGTCCCAACCTTTTTCAGTAGATCAGCCAAGGTCTCTTCAGTAGATGAAACAGGTTCATCTCTCTGTTTTCTCAGATGAACCAACCCCTCAGCAGCTTCCCCAGACCCACTTCCCCCTGACTTCATGCCACTCTCTTCTAACCTCTCTTGTGCAACTCCACATATAGCAAGAACTGCTCCTTTCCCATTTCCCCTCTTTTCACCACATGCACCCTCTCTCTCTTTTTCTTTTTCGAGATTCTTTTTACCTCCACTCCTACGTTTCTCAGGCAATTCAACATCCCTAATTGGTCCAACCAGAACAAACCTAGTCTCTAAGTTATCTCTTAAGAAGTGGTGCCTAACATCTATGTGCTTAGTCCTCTTATGATGAATAGGGTTCTTTGTCATACTTATAGCACTAGTGTTATCACAGAATATAGGAATGCAACCAACTTCAATGCCGAAGTCTACCAGCTACTGTTTGATCCATAGTAATTGAGCACAACAAGAAGCAGCAGCAACATACTCAGCTTCAGCAGTATATAAGGCCACTGAATTTTGCTTTTTAGTAGCCCATGACACAAGACATGAACCAAGGAAGTGTGCCATACCTGAGGTGCTCTTCCTATCCACTAGGAAACCTGCATAATCAGCATCAGCATATCCTACTAGGTTGAAATTACTACCTTTGGGGTACCAAAGACACAGATCAGTGGTGCCTTTCAAATATCTTAGTATCCTCTTGACAGTAGTCAAGTGAGACTCTTTTGGATTGGCCTGAAAACGAGCACAAAGCCCTACACTGAAAACAATTTCAGGTCTACTGCAGTAAGATACAAGAGTGAACCAATCATACCCCTGTACAACTTTTGATCAACTGATGAACCAGGTTCATCAATGTCTAATTTTGTGGAAGTTGCAATGGGTGTGTCTATTTCTTTTGATTCTTCCATTTTAAACTTTTTGATAAGCTCTTTTGCATACTTCTGCTGATGGATCATAGTTCCATTAGGACTTTGTTTGATCTGTAAGCCTAAGAAGAAGTTAAGCTCACCCATCATACTCATTTCAAACTCACTCCCCATTAGTTTTGCAAAGTCTTTACTTAGCTTATCAGTGGTGGCCCCAAAGATTATTTCATCAACATATATTTGTACCACAAGGAGATCCTTACCTTTTTCCCTTAAGAATAAGGTACTGTCAAAAATTTTACCTCTTTTATAACCATGTTCAAGCAGAAATTTGGACAGTCGTTCATACCATGCTCTTGGGGCCTGCTTGAGTCCATAGAGAGCCTTGTCTAACTTGTACACATGCTCAGGACATTCCTTGCTCTCAAACCTTGGAGGTTGTTTCACAAACACTTCTTCTTTCAGGTAGCCATTCAGGAAGGCACTTTTGACATCCATCTGATGAAGAGTGAATTCCATGTGTGCTGCAAAGGCTATGAGGAGTCTGATTGCCTCTAGTCTTACAACTGGAGCAAAAGTCTCATCATAATCTATGCCCTCCTCTTGGCTGTAACCTTGGACCACCAGTCTTGCCTTGTTTCTTGTAATTGTTCCATCTTCATCAGGTTTGTTTCTGAAGACCTATCTTGTACCAATAACTGATCTATCCTTGGGTCTTGGAACCAGATGCCAAACTTGACTTCTCTCAAACTGATTGAGTTCATCTTGCATTGCATTCACCAAATCTGCATCCTGCAAAGCCTCAACAACATTTTTAGGTTCAATAAGAGATAAAAAGGCATCAAAAGCACACAGATTCTTTAACTGTGATCTAGTTTTGACTCCAGATGTTGGATCGGTGATAATGTTCTCAATAGGATGAGAATTTTGATACTTGTGAGGTTTCACAACCAACTGGTTTCTGCTAGATGTTTCAACCATGTTCTGTTGCTGAGGAACAGGGTCATGAACAGGTTCCTTTAGGGGGTTTATTTCAATTCCTCTTTGATTAGTTCCCCTTGTCAGGTTTCCCTGAATGGAAGAACTTGTTCCATCACCTGTTCCTTCTTTTGGTGCCACTTTGACTTGTGCTGAGGCTTCAGTCAAATCCTTTACCAATCCAATGGCTTCATCTTCATGTTCCTGTCTCTCAGAAAGAATGTTAGTTTCATCGAATACTACATGTACACTTACTTCTACACACAAAGTTCTTTTATTGAACACTTTATATGCTTTGCTATGTGAAGAATATCCCAAGAATACTCCCTCATCACTTCTGGGATCAAACTTACCTAGGGAGTCTTTTCCATTATTGTGCACAAAGCACTTGCATCCAAATGCCCTAAGATGGGATATATTTGGTTTTCTCCCATTAAGTAACTCATAGGGAGTCTTCTCTACAAGAGGTCTAGTCATGCATCTATTGATAATGTAACATGCAGTGTTTATAACCTCTGCCCAGAAGCTATGGGGCAGTTTACTAGAAAGAAGCATAGTCCTAGCCATGTCTTCAAGAGTCCTGTTCTTTCTTTCAACTACTCCATTTTGTTGAGGAGTCCTAGGGGCAGAGAAGTTATGATCTATACCATTTTCATCACAGAATTCAGCAAACTTAGTATTTTCAAATTCAGTTCCATGATTAGGCCTGATGGATGCAAGTTGATTTCCTAATTGTTTCTGAGTTTTTCTAACCAAGGCAGTAAACATGTCAAATGCTTCATCTTTAGATGTTAGAAATAGTACCCAGGTAAATCTAGAATAATCATCAACAAGTACCATTATATATTTCTTTCTACCTCTGCTCATGGTTCTCATTGGACCACAGAGATCCATATGGACCAGTTCTAAGGACTTGGTTGTGCTTACCATTTTCTTGCTTTTAAAGGATGATCTTACCTGCTTCCCCCTTGCACAAGCCTCACAAACTTTGTCTTCCTTGAACTTGATGTTAGGTAACCCTATCACCAAGTCCTTGGAGACTAATTTGTTTAGCTGATTCAGACTGGCATGACCAAGTCTTTTGTGCCACAGGAGGGGATCATTATCCAGCACACTTAGGAAGGTTAGTTCATTTTATGAAAGAGTAGACAAATCTACAATGTAAATATTGTTAACTCTTTTTCCCTGCAAAATAATCTTGTCAGTGGTAAGGTTAATCACAAAGCATTTTGTAGAGGTGAATGCTACAAGGTTACCTCTGTCACACAGTTGTGACACACTGATCAGGCTGTATTTCAAGCCGTCTATTAAGTAGACATTCTCAATGGAGTGAGAGTCTGTCTTTCCTACCTTTCTAACCCCAATGATCTCACCTTTCTTCCCATTTCCAAAGGAGACATTACCTCCCTTTAAGTCGTCAAGTGAAAGGAACTGGTTCTTGTTTCCAGTCATATGTTTTGAGCAGCCACTATCCATGTACCATATTTGGCTACTTCCCTTCTCTTGGACCTGCAAAAAGAAATCAGGGGTTAGTCTTAGGAACCCAAACTAGTTTGGGTCCCTTTCTATAGGCAAAGGGATAAATCAGATTCCTTCTAGCCCACCCAGGCAGCCTATTTTTTTCTTGAACAAAAGCTTTGTTCTTTTGACTGGCCTTTTCTTTTGCATTACATTCATTTTTGTAATGGCCAGTCTTGCCACAGTGTGTGAAGATTTTGTTCTCAGGAAGAGTGAGGTACTTGCTTTTAGGATCCCACTTAGGTGCTTGTGTCCCATAACCAAGTCCTCTTTTGTTGCTACTGTGATGTTCATGTAACCAAGAGAGTGCATCAGAAGACTTATTCCATTTGCAAGTTCTGTCTAGTTCATGATTTACCTTCCCTAGATCTTCTTTTAAAACCCTTATCTACTCATCTTTCTGTACAACTCATCCTTCATTTTTACTAGATTTCTTCTAAGGTGAGATATGTGTGATCAGCTTTCTTCTTACCTGTTCCTAATTTCAGTTTTAAATTTTCAGACCCAAGTTCTAAGACACTGGTGTCAAGTTCAAGAACCTGGTTCTTCAACTCAGAATTTTTACTGTCACTCTCATTAGCCCTAGACTCTAGATTTTTGCACTTGGCTTTTAGGATCACACATTCCCTAGACAGTTCTTCCTTCTCATTGTTAATTACCTCAGACTCATCAATGAAGTCTAGCAATAACTCAGACAACCTTTCTTTAGACAAAAATTTAATCTTGTCCTTGAGATAAAGAATACTTACCTCTTGTTCAGCATCTGATTCTACAATGGCCATAAGCGCTTGTTCATCTCCAGCTTCATCTTCTGAATCCTCATCTGATGTTTCTCCCCAAGCAACAAACATAGCCTTTGTTTATCCTTTGTTCCTTTTTGGTTGAACCTGTTCCTTCTTCCTGTTCCTTCGTTCAGCCCTTTCCTTCTTCCACTCAATTTCCCATTGAGGACAATTCTTGATCATGTGATCAGTCTTGCCACACTTGTAGCAACCCTCATTGGTCTATTTCTCAGGAGCCCTTGGTTTGTTGAAGGTTGTACCGCTTGAAGAACCCTTTCCTCTCATCAGGTCCTTTTTGAAATCCCTTGTGATCATGGCCATTTCATCATCCTCTAGATCTGCACCTTCAACTATTCTGAGAAGTAGACTCCTTTCCTTCTTGGGTGCATCTATTTTCATAGTTTGCCTTCTCGGTTCATAGGCAGTGAGATTTCCAATCAGTTCATCCAACTTGAGAGTAGCAATGTTCTTTGATTCCTGAATAGCAGTAATTTTGCTTTCTCAAGTTACTGGTAAGACCCTTGTCAAGATTTTCTCAACCTTGTTTTCTTCAAGGATACTTCTCCCAAGAGATTTAAGTTCATTTGTTAGTGTTGTGAACCTTGTGTACATCTCCTGGATAGTTTCTCCTTCCTTCATAGTGAAATTCTCATATTGAGAATATAGCAGTGTTCCTCTTGATCTCTTCACTTGAGGAGCTCCTTCATGAGCCACTTGTAAAGTGTCCCATATCTCCTTAGCAGTGGTACAGCTTTGAATCCTGTTGTACTCGTCTGGACCTAGTCCACACACAAGCCATTTCGTAGCGTTGGAATTCTTTTCCCATTTCTTCAAATCTTCAGTAGTGCAGTCAGCTCTTGTCTTTGGCACGTCCACTCCTTCAGCATTCTTCTTTTTAGTAGCTAGGAGACCATCAGTGACTATGTCCCAAAGTTCATGGTCTTCTCCTATGATGTGGTCTCTCATCCTGTTCTTCCACCAAGAATAGTACAGACCATTAAAGAGTGGGGGCCTAGGGTGTTAGCCTCTTCAAGGACAACCTGCTCTGATACCAATTGATATTTTTATACTTCAATACCACTACAAGAGGGGTTGATTTGTATGGTACCCAATTTTCGCTTAACTTGATTATAGAAGGACCTGGTTCTTCTATGTGTTCCAACTACTACTATTTGCGAAATAATAAGTAAATAAAATAAAGAACACAGAGATTTTTACGTGGAAAATACCTGGCTCAAAAGGTGAAAAAAACCACGACCTACTACTCAGTAGGATTTTCCCTAACTTACACTAAAATCACTGAGCCAAAACTGCATTTACAAAAACTCTTTTGTAAACCTAGGATTAACTCTAATCCCGTTGTGGCACACAACCTCAACTATTGCGACAACTTCAAGTTAACTCTAACTTGAACACTCTAAGTACCCAATACAATTGCTTCTACAAAAGCGGAAAGGTACAATGTAAAATCACCTACTACAATTGACCTAGAATAAAAGATAGACACTTGGAACCAGTTCTTCTATCTTGTTCAAGGATTGCACGCTTGAATCATACATAAATTGCTTGCAAAATTGCCTTGCTATTTTGCTCTCAATTTACGTTTAACTTCTGCTTATGTGCATTACCTGTAAAAGAGAACAACACTAATATTTAAGGAGTTAGCAATTAGAGATTGACTAGGATACAGATGCTACTCTTCCATGGTGGAAAAGTTCTAGTTGATCTCATACTCTAACACTATCCTCTTCCTAAATTGTGTTCTCTTCGTGTAAGAAGTTTTTCTCTCCTTATCCAATATGCAACCTTTTCGATCAGATCAGGAGATATTACTTCTGATAAGTTAGATTTATCTCCTTCACGTGCATCTCACATGTTTGGGTTGATCATGACTGTGCTTCACAAGATGGACCTGGTCCATGTCTGAGTTCTTTTGTCAGTCTCCAAAACTTCACATTTACTTGGGCCAACATGGGTCGCGACAAGCAATATGACCTCAGTCCCAACAGAATGAGCATGTAGCCTAGACATGGTTTCTAACATGGATCACAGCTCAATAGCTCTAGCACGTAGAGATTTCATGGTTGCAGATAAGATCAGGTACACGGTACACAGAATAACGTAGTCACAATTCTCACGGTGCACGCCTACACGACCGTCACATGGCATGTGCATCACCTCAATACCAAACACATAACACGTAATTCAGGGTTTCATACCCTCATCACCAAGTTTAGAAGTGTTACTTACCTTGAAGAAGCCAAATCCAATACCGAGCAAGCCCAACGATGCTCCCCAATGCCATCCCGCGCGTACCGACCTCCGAACGGCTTGAAACTAGCCAAAAGCAACTCAAATACATCAAATAAAGCCCAAGGAAATAATTCCAAATGATAAAGTCGAATCCTTAATCAAAAGTCTAAAATCGGCCAAAAGTAAAAAACTCGGGCCCGCACCTCGAAACCCAACAAAACTCATAAAATTCGACAACCCATTGAATTACGAGTCCAACCATACTAGTTTCACTCAAATCCGACTCCGAATCGATGCTCAAAACTCAAAAATTCGCTTAAAGAAGTTGAAGATAAAACCCCGCCAATTTCTCTTTTAAAACCCTCAATCAAATACCGAAAACAAAGATAGATTCATCATATAAAATAAAAAAAAAATGAGTAAAGAACATTTACCCCAATCACATGGTAAAAATTACTTCAAGAATCGCCTCAATCCGAGCTCCATAGCTCCAAAAATACAAAAATGGCTGAAACCTCCGGAATGGAGTACTTTATTATCACTGGGCAAATTAATGCATCGCGTTCGCTGAAGCACCATCGCGATCACGAAGAAAAAAAAAACGATGCTCCTAGAAAATGCCCGATGCGATCACATAAGTAAGCTCGCGATTGCGGTATACACAGCTGATTGAACTACGCGTTCGCGGAAGAAACCTCCCGTGTGCGAAGAGATAACCAACATTGCCGTAGCTCAATCCCAAACACTAACGCGTGCTCAACAGCGCGAACGCGATGTTTAAGCTGCCAAAACATACGCGAATGCGAACAATTACTCGTAAACGCGTAGAAGAAGAATCACTCTTCTCCAATTTCCCTTACGCGATCGCACCTCTAAGTCTGCGATCACGATGAAGAAATGCGACACCAGACATCAGCAGTGCAAAATGAAGAAAAAAATAGTCTGAAATCAATCTGAAACATGTCTGTGCCCCTCGGGAACCCGTCCGAACATACCAACAAGTCCCGAAACACAACACGGATCTACTTGAGGCCTCAAATCATACATAACAACATTGAAACGGCGAATCACACCTCAAACCGAACTTAATGAACTTTGAACTTTTCAACTTTCAAAACTCGTGCCGATACATAGCAAATCAACCACAATGAACCCAAATTTGCACACAAGTGCCAAATGACGTAACGAAGCTATTCGATTTCCCGGAACCAAAATCGGGATCCAATATCCACAAAGTCAACTGTAGGTCAAACTTGTGAACTTTTCAAACCTTCAAATTTCAAATTTTTCGCCAATTAGTGTTGAATCCTTCTAGGAAAATCCAAATGCAAATCCGGGCGTACGTCCGAGTCCAAAATCGTCATTCAGACCTAACTGAACCATCAAAACTCCACTCCGAGGTCAAATTCACAAAAGTCAAACTTGGCCAACTCTTCCAACTTAAAGCTTAAACCATAAAATTCATTCTTCCGAATCGACTCTGAATAACCTGAAAACCAAAACTGACGATTCACACAAGTCATAATATGTCATATGGAACTACTCATGCCCGTGAACTACCGAGTGAAGTGCAAATGCTCAAAACGACTGGTCGTGTCGTTACATTAAATATAAAAAATGACCGGCTATGCCGTTACAACTCATCAGCTACAGAATTAACTTAGCAGTTACAAAATTTCAGCATTAACTCAGTCGTTACAAGTCTTCCAAAGATAACAGATGGGTTGAGTAATTGCTCATAATGGACTCATAATTCAAGGGGAATAGTTTTCTAGAACTAGTCCTTTAAATATTCATACTTTACCACCATTATAATCATCTAATTTTATTCTCTTCAATTCTACTCATTGTAATTCACAACAACTTACTCCTAGCTTGCCATAATTTGGATCATCAAGCTTTGTTCGGCCCAATACCCTATCAAAGATCATCCAATAAGAATTATTTTTTTCGGGTGTATTTTTATTATGTTTATCTGTCATTGAATTCATTTTTATTTTTCTACCACGTTATTGATGAAAATTTACATCTTTTTTGGATCGAATCGATTGCTTGTGGCCCATCATACAAATTTAATTGGTGAATCAATTAAATACATTTTTTTTAGGTTAAACAATAAGAGCTCATTTGGACATAAGAAAATTTTCTCTTTTTTCCAAAAATTTTTACTTTTTTCTGAAATCAGCATTTGTTCATAAAATTTTCAATTTTCACTTGAAGATGCATTTTGGAAATTTTCGAAATTTGAAAACTCCAAAAGCTATTTTCAAAATTTCACTCAAATCA
>NW_017670681.1:0-634 GCF_001879085.1 Nicotiana attenuata
GAACAGAGTAACGGGTGACCACGGTTTTCCTTGTTGATATTTCTGGTGGCTGCCGCTAGCTTGACGAGACCGTCCGCTTTGATATTCTGCGCCCTGGGTATCTGATCGAGGCGGCATTCATCGAATTCTGGTAGCAGTTTGTGAATTTCTGACCGGTACTTCTGTAGTCTCTGTTCTTTGATTTGGAAAGTCCTAGTGACTTGATTCACCACGAGTTGAAAGTCGCAATGGAGGACGAGTCGTCGAGCGCCATATTTAAGGGCTAATATCAACCCTGCAACCACAGCTTCATACTTGGCCTCGTCGTTAGTCATCTCAGGGCACCGTATGGATTGGCGAATCACTTTTCCCTAAGGGACTTCGAGGACGAGTCCCAGTCAGTCTAATTTTACTTGCGTCGGGGAGCGTGATATCGGAGAGCGGGAAACGCTGCTGCTTAGCTCGCACTCATTTCATACATATATTGGATTTTTCCCATCTAACCTTTTCGTTCTCCGGTTTTGAGAAGTCGTTGGTGGATGGGATGATGAATTACGCTTTGACCTCGGGGAGGGGGGGGGTTCCTCCTCGTCGGCCCGATCTTTATGTCTCCAGGAAGGCTTTCTTGGGACACCTTTTTGGTGAGGGAGAGGAA
>NW_017670681.1:813-19011 GCF_001879085.1 Nicotiana attenuata
TATAACCTCCAGATCCATAACAAATTAGAAATAATGCATAAGATGAAATAGGGGTGATCAATCTTATTGATATTTGTCATTTCTTCGTTCATTAATCGATGAAGATGACTGTTTTTCGTCTTCCATGGGAATGCTCCTTTTTCTAGGAAGATTACAGAGGAGAGAGAAGAGAGAGAAAAAGCCTTCGTCCCATTGAGAGACTCCTCCCCTATATATAGTTATGGAATCCTCACTATGGGTGAATACAAATTCGCACAACGTCCGCTTTCGTCGTTCCCTGAGTGTCGTTCTTTGTCACGGTGGGCGTTATGAGTACGAGATTTTGGAGCAAACCATGTCGTCTTTCACTGTCTCGTCGTTGGACGGGATCTTGGTCAGGCCGACTGCAGCGATCGGATTTTGACCAATACAGCCATATCGAAGAAAAAATATTACTTTATTCAATGATCTTTGAAGAAAAGACAGCAAATCCGGTACATGCATCCATGTATTACCAAAAATCACGCCAAGTAGTAAGCAGCTAATGTACCATGGATCGAGTTGGTTCGATTTTTATCAAAACCAAACCAAACCAATTATATTGATTTTGATCGGTTCGACTTGTTTAAATTTTTTGGGTTTTTTATTATATAAATATTAATGCAATCTTACTTTGTGTTATAGATAAAGTTTTTATAAGTGAACATATGTTTAGTAAAAATTGACAAACATATGATCTATTAAAATATTTTATGGGAGAATATTTTTAGTTACACATGATAGTTATTTTCTAGTCGTCTAATAATGACTTTTTGTTGATGTACACTTTCAAGATTTACCGAATTTAATAAATAAACATAAAAATCAATACGATATATAATGATATATATGTTCTATTAAATTTAAGTAATTGAAATACCATTTCAAATTTGAAAAAGATGTAAGAAATCTTAACATTTCTTTTCAAAATTCCGTTATAAAATACATAGATAATTAATCAAAAAGGGTAATTAAGTGATTTCATAATTGGTTAAATATACAAATAAGCATGCATACGTAATTCAATATTGTACAAATTCCTATGAAGTAAAACAATTATATATAAGTATTTAATATTTCCATATTTGAATTAACAAGCTAAACCTGTCGCAAGCTTGGCTCTTAAATCTTTTCGAAGTATTTTCCCTGATGGAGCTTTTGGGATTGCTTCTGTGAAAAATACTCGATTGATTCGCTTGTAAAATATAACCTGCATCAATTATATATTTAAATTTCTTTCAGTCAGGTTTAATTATTTATGATCAATCAAGAAAGTAGATTATGTATTGTATGGAGATCAAAGATACAGTTGCGTTTCCTATTCAGGAAAGGTTTTTTTTTTTTTTTTTTAAATTTTTGCAAGCTTCTCTTCCTCTATGCTTGGAATAAATAAGATATATCATCATGGGTAGTGGCAGGATAGATAAGATCTCTTCACTCTTAGTCTCGATTTTAAGCTTTGAGAATGAAAAAATTTTGGTAGGGAGCGCTTCCCCTTTTAATGGGACTTATGCTCAGCGAATTCAGATTAATCGAGACCTTCATGCGAGTATTACCGTAAAAATTGCACGGGCTAGCCATTTTTCGGATAGATACTTGAAAAATAGCCAGCGTTTATAAAGTCATTAAAAATAGCCGCTATTTTGATGACACTCGGAAAGCTCCAGCATAATATGCTGGTTTATGGAGCTCCTGCGTATAAACCTCCAGCATATTATATTGGAACTTCAGCACACAGAAAGTTCCAACATAATATGTTGGATTATGGAGCTCTTGCGTATAAACTTCCAGAATATTATGTTGGAACTCTTACACATTATGAAATTCCAGCACATTGTGGTAGAATCTCATATGTAATTAATTTCAAACTCCAGCATAATATGCTGAAATTTTTCCGGATTTATAAGGGTGCTTTTGTTGAGATTTTATCTTTACATAAAAAAAATGGCTAAATTTTGATTACTTTTGAAACTATAACTATTTCTCAATTACCAGTTGTAAATCTGGCTATTTTTTATTTTTTTCTGATCTTACCATACACCGGGTAGAAAACCAAAAGAGAAAAGAATAAATAAGATATGACAATTACCTGTTCGGATATATATTTTTTGATCTCTTCCTCTGAAATGTTGCTACCATTTGCTCTCACTACAAAAGCAACAGGAACTTCTCCTGCAACCTCATCTTTCATCCTGCGCATAAGTCATTTGAACGCGGGGTGCTTTGTGCATCGGACTACCATTATTAATATAAAAGTAGAGAAAGGGACTTACGGTACAACAGCAGCATCAGTTATATTTGGATTAGAAATTAGTAGAGCTTCTAATTCAGCAGGAGCAACTTGATATCCTTTGTATTTGATTAATTCTTTTAATCTATCCACAATAAATACTTGATCATCATCATCTATGTATCCAATGTCACCAGTGTGTAACCATCCTTCTTTGTCTATTGTTTCCTCTGTCGCTTTTGGATTATTCAGATATCCTGTGCAAAAATAAAGTGAAAGCCTAAGGATTTTAAAAACTACCTAAGTCTTAATATCCATCATATTTCAATAGAACATAATTTTTCAGAAATATTAGATTATCTAAAATTATTAATTTCGATTTCTTTTTGTGACCATTTTTGTTCATTATACATCATGTATATATGGCTTACAGAGTTATAAACGAGATACTTCATATTTTGGACCATTATCTTGGGCCAAACAAATGCACAGATAGCCATTCTCAGAAAATTTAATGATTAGCAAGTACTTACTTATTTTGTTCTGAAATTTTAAACTAAAAATCTTATCTTTAGGATAATTGAGGAAATTTTTGCCCCGAAAAATTAAACTGAAAAATTGAAATTCAGGATGCACTGGCTAATTCCTAAATAGTACCCTTTAGAGTGGCTACCTAGTGTCATTTCGACGCCAACCTATTGCCTTCCTGTGGCCCAAAATCACAGTAGGAAATCTCATAGGCCCATATAACTTGGGTCAAAATGCAGCAATGAATCCACACCTAAAGTCTATTATTTGCGCCCATAAACTCCAATTCCACTAAATGTTACATGGCATTTGTGCAATCAAGTATAAAACAATAGAATTAATATTGTGAATAATTAATTTAAATAGTCGTCCACCTAACTGTTTAAACTAAAAATAGCTGGAGGATATGTAACATATGTATATAACTGTATATAATAGCGTATAATTAATGTATATCAGCACAGTGAATTCAGATGGCTATTTATGTAAAGATGGCTCATATTATTCTGCCCCTTATATTCTTGTTGTATAATCCGCCTCTGGTCTTTAATTTATCGATGCTTATTCCAACATGAATGGAACGTACCTTTCATAATCTGATCACCTCTAATGCAGATTTCTCCGGCATGATTCCGGGGAAGCGACGCACCGGTGTTGGTGTCGACGATCTTCATCTCAGCATTCCGAACAACTGTCCCACAGGAACCTGACTTGACTTCAAACTGTTGTTTTGCAAAGGCTAGACACATTGATAACACTGGACCTGCTTCAGTCATTCCATATCCCTATTTAATTTGCACATTACAACAACTAATAATATTAGTTAAACCTTAATTGCATGCACATGATAATGTTACCTTATAATCAAAATACCGTTTTGTTTGTTAAAAGGTTGACGTGCAATAAGTCAAATTACGGATGGATGGAGTAGTAATATAACATGCTTATCATTTAACATCGTACTAAAATCTTTTTCTTTTTTGGTACTAAAATCTTGGTATGGCCCCCCTGATATTTCCTTCCCCCTTCTTGGTTGAGGTTTGAAGAGAGTAAATTATACTCAATTTTCTCAATTCTCATCTTCAATAGACGAAGAAAAAAGGTCATATGGACCCGACTCCACCAGTAAACTAAGACATTTATTGGAGGGGAGATGAGGGGATGGTCATATCGACGTTCAATAGTCTAACTATAATCGCATCAATATATATAAGGGCAAAGCGTAGCCCTGTGCACTAAGCATCTCGCATTTATGCGGGGCTCGAGGAAAGACCGCACACCAAGACATGTGACGTAGGCAGCCTACCCTGATGCTAAATTCATAAATGCAAGAAGCAAAATTTGCATAGTATTTTACCTGTCCTAGTATGGCATTCGGCAATTTAGCTCTAACAGTATCTTCAAGCTCTTTCCCCATTGGTGCAGCTCCTGACATTATCATCCTTATACTTGACAAATCATATTTATCAACCAATGGACTTTTTGCTATGGCCAAAACTATAGGCGGCACAAATGGTGCAATTGTCACCCTATACTTCTCAACTAGCTCCATTAATCCTTTAATCTCAAACTTTTGCATTATTAAAATTGTTGCCCCAACTCTTAGCCCACAAAGCAACACAGAATTGAGTGAATAAATATGAAACAATGGCAAAACACACATAATCACATCTTCACTATTGAAATAAAGATTAGGGTTTTCACCATCAACTTGTTGTGCTATACTTGTTACTAGCCCTTTATGTGTTAACATTACTCCTTTGGGCAACCCCGTCGTGCCCGACGAATAAGGCAACGCCACGACATCGTCAGAAAAGATTTCTATATCAGATAAAATGGTATTATAATCATAATTATGATTATCTTCTTCTGATTGATCAGTAATTAACTCAGCGAAACTAAGACAACCATATTCTGGTGGTGAGTTATCCGTACACATAATTTTCACCTCGTTTTCCTCAGCGAAACTCTTGACTTTATCAACGTAACAAGATTGTGTAATAATAAGCTTCACATTTGATGCTTTTGCTTGCTTTGTGATCTCCGACGGCGTGTAGAACGGATTCGCCGTCGTGCTTATCGCTCCTCGGAACGATGCTCCGAGGAACGCGAACACGAATTCGGGCGAATTCGGAAGTAAAAGCATGATAACATCTCTTTGTTGAATTCCAAGTTTGTAAAGTCCGATAGCAACTCTTTTGGAGGTGAGTTCAACATCGGCATAGGTATATGTTGCACCCGTGGCACTATTGATCAAGCAAGTACGTGAACTGAATTGGGAGATATTTTCAAAGCAATAAGTATGAAGAGGGAGATGATTTGGAATGTAAATATCAGGAAGTTTTGATCGAAAAATGTATTGATCATTGTGATTTTCTTTGTTTTTCACCATTTCCATAGTCTTTTGTTTTTGTTATGGAGAGGAAAAGAGAGAGAAGAAAAGGGAAGGTGGTTTTTTGGTATAGAGGTATAATTAAGATGAAGCTTAATTTATCTTTGGTTTGTTTGGGAATTGGTAGGAAGTTAAAGACAAAGGCAAGAGGGTTAGGTGATGATAGAGGAACTGGTAAATTAATGGATTAGTATTTTATAATTGTTTGGAGTTTCTGAAGAAATGGTGTAGAAATGTATTCAAAAAAGTAGATGGATTTTAAGTTATATATATTGATCGTGTAAAAAAAATTATATTATCATGATATCACCCAAAAATTATCTGCATGAACTTTGTAATTTTAAAAATAAGACAGATGACATACTACAACAGAAAATATGACCTCATTTATAGTGTAAGAGTTCTTTATATCATGGGAAGAGGAGCCTTGGAGCAACGGTAGTGCTGTCTCTGTATGACCTATAAGTCATGTGTTCGAGCAGTGAAAACAACCACTAATGTGGTAGACTGTCTACATCACATCCATTCGGGTGCGACCATTTTCCGGACCCAACGTAAACGCAAGATACCTTGTGCACCGGGCTGCCAATTCTTTATAACATGGGTGGATATTAGTTAAACTACGTAGATTAGATAGCTTTAGCCTGCTCACTAGACTTATATGGATATTATAATATTTACGGGTATCATTCATCTTTAAAATGTTTTTTCTTTTTTTGGGACTTTCATCCATATTTGTCGAAGAATTTAATATGGTATACTCTTACGGTTACGACTGAATTATTACAGTCAATTATATCTAACTATATACAATTAATATTGGAAATTTAGCATTATGACAGCGCATGAGCTATAACACAATATAATTACTTGCATGATACGGCCGGCCGGCTATATCATAAAGATTACAATTTGGTTTTAAGTCAAAATTAATATCGCAAGATATGATACTATAATAAGTACTATGTCAATTGAAACTTTTTAAATGTAAGAGTGCACATAATTAATTGAGGTCAGTTAATTATTTCTGTACATTTTTCTTATATGAAAAACTTCATCTTTAAAGTTAAAAGGTGTAATAATCAAGGGTTATTTGCTAACAAGTCATACTTGTGGCTAAAAGAACACATACTAATAATTTGGACTTGGTAATCGAAATTAAACAGTTTTCTATTTCTAGTTTCCACTCAGAAAATTTCAAGTTTTTTATCTCAATTAAAATTAATGTCCAAATTAAACACACACACTTCAACTTCAAATACTTTTTTTGAATAATTTCAACTCAATCTAAGTCCAAAAATTCTACAAGTATAATCATTCGATAAAACGAGTAATCATTGTTACCCTAGTAACAAACCCTTTTCGCTAGTGTTCTATTGTTTGTTTTCTTTTTTCCTTGTTGTTTCTCCAACTTGCTTATATATTTATTATTATATAGGAGTATGTGACGCCACATTTGAATAGAGGTTCATATGAGGTACTACACTCAATTGTACATGTTCACCTAACATAATGACTAGTCAAAAACATAACTTCAAATACACTAATATATGTAATAATGTATTTTTATAGAGGACAGTCCGGTGCACAAAGCATCTCACATTCACACAGGATCCGAGGAAGGGCTGCATTCCTAAGAGTATGATGTAGACAGCTTATCCTAATGCAAGCATCAGTGGCTGCTAATACGGCTCGAACCTATGACCTAAAGATCACACGGCGACAATTTTACCGTTGTTCCAAAACATCCCTTCTAACAATGTATCTTTATACAAAAAAATTAAATAGAGGCCGAAAGTTTGATATGGTCATCGCAGTGTAACAGATGGTACAGCTTACCTACTTCCATTCTAAAGATGCATATGGCTGATTAAATTTTGTGGAGATTTAGTCATTAGGCATACATATGTGTGCTTTGTTTACTTTATCAACTTACACATCTCGTTGACAAAGCTTAAAGACGTTAACTACGAAGTTCATCACTTTATACCCATCCATGATTTTCTTGAATGATACATCATTATCAACCAAAAGAAAAAACACTAAATAAGACTTGTGTTAAGTAAGCAGAGTAGTCAAGGTGCTAAAAAAAGCAAGAAACGATCTCGTTATCGACATAATCATACCATCAAGAATATGTATCCATTGTCTTATATTGATGATTTCTTTGATCAGCTTCAAGGTGCTAAGACATTCTCCAAGATTGATTTGGATCGAGTTATCACCAATTGAAAATTCAAGCTTCTGACATTCCTATGATAGCTTTCAAGACTCGTTATGTTCATTTCTCGTTATGTTCATTATGAGTTCTTGGTGATGTCTTTTGGATTGACTAATGCTCTAGCGGCATTCAGCGACTTGATTAACCGCGTATCTAGCCACACAGTAAAATAAATACAAGCTACTATATTTAGATAACCCATCAACCAATTTTTCTCCAAGACTTTCCTATTTTCTTTTTCTTTCATTTTCCAGCTCAGTAAAGAGTAACTAGTCCATGTTAAATATAACAAAATAGAATTGTGAAGCAAAATCCTAAAATTTGTAGAGATGCATCCTAACGAGGTGCCAGAAATGATGGATCAGAAAACACGAGGGATCAGAAAAATTACATTCTCAAAAAAATATATAGTATCAAGTTTCAAGGTAATAGAAAGCCAGTAGACCTTGAAGAACTTTATGCAACAACGCTCCTGTAACGTATTCTTTCAAATTTATCATCATTATATGAATCTGACAAAAATGGGTTTGGTTTCCCAGTGTCCTCTGGAATGATGTGAGGAAGATGTAACGGCCACACTTTAGGCCTTCGAAAGAATTTGAACAACGTCAAGCTACCAAGTAAAAATTGGTTGAATTAGAGATAGCACCTTTTTATGGCTTCAAAGCAAGGGCAAGACCCAACTTAGGCACAGCATTCTTTGCCTTTGTGTCATACTCTGCTGAGAAAGTAATAAGTGACTTTGGCCTCCATTCCCGCTGGCAAAGCATTGCAACCTTCCCATTGTCAGAAAACCTAGTCTTCACAGATGTTAATGGATCGACTTTGTGAGCACTCCCGATGCTGAAGCTGTTCTCATAGGTAGATAATCTGTGAATCATCTCCGCAGCAACTTCAGTTCCACTTGCTGGATCGACAGAGTGTACATATGATGCCTTCACAGCTTGTCCCTTGTCCGTTCTATATGGATAGCAACAACATTGCAGATTAGACACTCAGAAATATCAAAGAAATGTTGTACATATTGCACAAGCACAAGTTAAAATCTCTAATTTATTGAACGAATAAAGCTGATGATGAGTGCATTTAAATGCAACAACTGAGGGATTGAAAGGGGGGTAAAAAAACAAAAGACTAAAGCTTGCTACATCAAAATGGTAATTGAAGCCTTGACAATGCATGCAACTTCAGCCACATCAGAGCAATGTGCAGAAACCCACACGCATTGTAAAAGGCACACACTTACTAAAGAAAGGACTGGGTAACCCGGCAGCATAGGAACAATGGTTCCCCCTACTAGTGAAGGGAAAACCGGAGTTCTGTGCCACTTTATGAGCTCAAGAAACAAATGAAAATTGAAATGCTAAATACAACCCCTCATTTCCAAAGCCACCATATAGACTATAATCTCAGATATGCAGATTTTAGTAATCCAATATAATATCCCAAGTGATGTAAATGCTTCAACAAAAATGTGCAATTCAGGAAATTTGGATAACAATTTTTTTTATATGTTCAACAGGAAAAACACACTTCAGCAAAGTAAGCAGCAAATTAATTCACACCACAGTTGCACATTTCTTTTTAATACTACAACTAAATAAGAATCTTGAAATAGAAAAACTGTCATTAATGCTTGGAGAGTGTTAGAAATATGCTTTAGAAGCTGAAAATAGTAAAATAATAAAAAAAAAATTCAGCTTCAAAAAAAAAAAAAAAAAAAAAAAAAAAGAACCAACAGAGAGCAGAGATGTGTAGCAAATTTCATAGATAACATCTGTATTCCCTAATCTGATACTGTACTTTCCTTTGAATCTCCAGGTTTTGCTTCATTACCTTTCTATCCATATAAAATTAGATATTGCTTTAGACAATCAATGTATGTTTCAAATTAACCAGCTCTCTTCCTAATCCCAACAAAGGACAATAACATACATACAGCTTGCACATAAAACAGAGAGATCTTCTTTGCTAGCACGATCTATTGAGCATTTCATATACTCCTTCTAACCTATTTGTATGACCTGATTTAGATTCTAAGCAACATGGCCAATGTAATGCAATTGATTGGCTAGACAGTATTGACACAGTTTGGAGACCTAAAGAAGAAGCAATGGGACAGACAACAAATACAAAGCCATTTTATGTTTCAGTTCTATTGATTAGGAAACTTACAATCCAGATTCACCTTAATTTTATTCAGTAATGGGTGTTCAATATACTTCATTTTTGCTTCTTAAATTCCTCGTTAATTAGTAGGAAACCTAATCAGTCAGCCTTTCTTTAAATTTTTGAGTGTTACTATTTGCAATTTTATTTCTGGACTGATGTTTTATGCAAGTAAAAACTAGTTTCCACATCGGGTTATTGTTCCTAAAAAGACTAAAGATTAGTTTCTCTAATCTTAGGATTGTTATCAAATTTTCCAGTGCACAGCTATTCTAACGTTCTCTCCTAAGAAGGTTATATTCAAGCTTGGCAGAGAAAATATTTGGTGAATGATGTTAGATCCCATATCGCCAATATATATGGGACATAGTCTTCTTGTATTGTCTCAGCCAATCCTAACCACTTAAGCTAACTTTTTGATTGAGTTAGGCCAGAGATCTATATTATACACATAGTTGGTATTATAGCCAGATTTCGATTAAGAAAATGAATGTTGAGCATAACTAAGACCTCAGAAGCTAGCTCAAATGGTGAAGATGTCTGAGGCTACATGAGGATACTACAGCTCATACACTTCGCATCGGGTGTTATAACACTACCTCTCCTCTTGCACGCTCAAAGCTGGACATCTCAAGCGTGGAGTAACATTACACCGGTGCCCAACATTTTTAGCCCAACATCATGATATGTCTGGCTATGACACCATTACACCAGGTTGGGAAAATGTATCGAACTCAACCCCAAAAATTAGCTCAAGTGATAGAATTGGAAAAGACCTTAAGGAAGACTATAGTCCATGCACTTAAGCGGATATGGGATTCCAACAAATGTCTTTGCTTTGGGCGTAAACTGCAGAACAGAAGGGGATTATTGGAGTGTTCACTCTTATTAACATAGAGAAGCACAGCTTTAGCATCCCTTGATCTCAACAGTGATGAGGGAGATCATTATACAACAGGAAGAAACAAAAAGCAAATGAAACAAGGGATGTAGAAAAGTCATATAATTGCATGTCCCGCAGTTGGATTGCGTCCTACTTTCACATAACTGGCAGGAACACATTTGGAGAACTCAGAACACCAAATGCATATCAAGCAAAGAACAAAAATCAATTACTTACAATATAAGTGCAGCAGAAAAATCCGGTTTGTTAAAACTAATCCCTGCGTTGCACTTGGTAAAAGAAGACGAAGCAGTATTGAAACCTATTTCACCACCAAGGGCTAAATCCTTGCTACCAATAGCAGCAGAGAGCTCCAAGAGAGGGGAGGGATTTAAGCCAATACTGGAGTTGATGGCAGCATGTTGATGAAGGTACTGAACATCAAGCTGAACAAAAATTGATTCCAAAGATTGATAAGAGTTCACAAACCAAATGAAATACAGTTTTTTTATATCAGCAAAACAAAATGCAGATTAAAATCTAGGAAATTGGAAAAACTGTACCACAAACAACTAATGGTATCAACATATTTGACTCTCACAAACATGTGCATGAGTCAGACGCTAAAATATTAACAGGTAGAGCTTGCTCCCCTAAGTGAAATAATTGGTTCAACTGCTTTATCCCTGTTCTACTAGATCGGAAAATAGATCCCAACTATAATTTAGAAACTGAGAGATTTTAATCATGTTGACATTTGCATCATCTGACAAAGAAAAAAGATGAAAATATCAACATTGAAAAACAAAGTAATAGAATACTAATCCCCATGACCCGCATAAGGGTCTTCACGAAACGCACGCCCGTCCGGATATAAAGTAAAGCTTCTGATACTATCTCTTCTTTCAAAGACAACTTGACAAGTGCGGCGTGTGAACAAGGGAGTCTAGATTTCACACGTTATAAGCTATCCACCAAAAACTACCGATTGGGAATAAGAAAATAAAAAGAAGTCCAACATCCATGAAATGTTCAAGTGCATGTGTCTAACTCTTTTTATGGCTCAGACCATGACATTCTGAACATTAAGACGCGCAAGGAAAAGATGATGTTATGGGGCAAAGGTGAACAAGTCATGGATGATAATACATTAAATTGAACTACATAATTTACTTGCACGCACTGAAAATATCTAAGAATAACACCTAGTGGGCAGTATTCCTAAGTTTAGTTCACCTAGCAGCCAAGGAGACATCTCACCAGGTATCAGCTAGTTCACCATTAACACCTAATCACTCACCAAACAATTATCTGCCTGTACCTGCACGACCAGAATGATGTTGCTCGCACCAAGATGTACTAACTAAGTTGGAGTTTACTAGGCAGTAGCCATATACAAGTCAGAAAGAAATAAACCAGTAGCCGTATGAGCTGTTGTATCAGTTAGGCTGATTATGTAATAGCAGTAATTATCGCAGTGTCTGACCACCAATACTGCTACTACTACTACTACAAGAGAGAGAGAGAGAGAGAGATAGAGATAGAGAGAGAGAGAGAGAGAGAGAGAGAGAGTCAAAAGGACCATTTGGTCTCCAAGGCTAATAGATGATTTCACAATCTTTTTGCAGTGAAACAAACAGTAATTCTAGCACATCAAATCAGTTGTCATTTGTTTCTCCTCTATTGTTTTTCTTTACTTTTTCTAACTCTAACTATGACTTATCACCCATTTCTGATGAGTCAAATTTCATTTTATTAAATCACAAATAATGGTGACATAAACATATTACAATCTTCCTGCATATGCATTCATATAGGTATGCTATTCTTTAGCTTCCATCAAGCCGACCATTTATCTATGCAAAAAGGAATTATTTATGTCAAAAGTGGAAATGAAAAAAAAAAGGAACTCTTTGTAAAACTTACTACTATTCTATCGTAATTGGCAATAATTATTTTGAAAAGCAGCTTTTTTATCAGGAAAAGCAGCTTTTTTATTCTATTATTTGTCTCTTTGGCCATAATATCTGCGATATCATGTACACTAATATAATTCTTTGGCACAAATATGTGTATCAGACAGACCATATCGAGGAACAATCAGAAAAAGGTGTTCACCTTCAATCATGAAAAATACTTTGCTAGAAAATTTGAAGGAGAGAGTTAGAATAAGTAACAGAGCAAAGATTCTTTTGACTAGTACAGACTACAGAGTAAACACAAGTATTAACCTTGCCAGACTTGTGATCTGGTATGTTGAAGCCAAGGGACACTTTTGCAGATCGGAAAACTTCATTCAAAGTGACTTTAGTTGAGACCTGCATAAAAGATAACATATAAACTTCAATGAGAAGTCAATTCCTCAAAGGTATAAACAAGATAAAAAAGGGTTAACTATATCTCATGATCACTTATTAGATTATCAAGAAAACAAACAGTTGTTTGGTCTTAGAGGCCGGCATTCTGCTCTTACATTGGAGTAGGTATCAACTTTGACATCAACAATTGTACTTCCGAGCTTATATTGAGTACTTATATCACCAACAAAAATTTGATCTTTCTTCACACCAGTAGCTGTTATTCCCTAACATGAGAAAACAAGGGAAGTTAGGATCAATTCAAATAGAACTCTAGAATAAGTAATAAGACATAGAAAAAAGTTTCACACTACATAACAATGATAAGGGTCAGCTACACCAAACTTCATAACCCACCAGCTACATCTATTGGTAAAGGTTCAAACTTACAACAGATGAAAGCATACCAAGTATGATTACCAACAAATTCACCCCCATCACTACCAAACAAATTGCAATCTTATGCAAATGTATGAAGCATTTCAAGATCAATTCCAAATGGATATACATTACCTAATGGAACAACATAATCAAGCAGAATCGAGATGCATTAGCAAATGTAACCTGTTATTTTAGCCAATGAAGCACTTAGATCAAGCAAGCTTCTAATAAAATAAATTCCTTGAAAAATTATATAGCATGTGCATTAATGCTCCCTCCTTTTTCAGTATTATGGGTATGGAGGATGCATTAATGCTTCTTTCAAATTCTCCAGTCTCCCAAAATGCAGCGATGATCTCAATAACCTCTTCTTCGATAGTACTCCAACACTGTCTGGAAGAAGCCAGGTGAATCCATCCAATCTCAGGGCCTTATCGCCTGTACAACTAGCCTTCCTAACCTTATCTTCTCTCATCACTCTCTCCAATCACTCCCTACTTATTTCTCCTATTTGATTGAATGCTACCCACCCAACTTTGATCTCCAACTAACCTCCTCTTTATCTCGACATTCATAAAATGTCACTATTGCCCCCTTTACCTCCTCTGCTCCCTCGTATACCCCCTCATCTACACCAATTATTAAATTGAAAATGTGCTAATTACTACTGTATCAGTGGTCAGCCATATGTGGAATAGAAAATCTCTTACCTGATAATTAGGGCTATTTGGAATACTACAAATGTACCAAAACAACATGGCATGAGTAAATAAGTTTAAATGCCTTACCAAAATTCAACAGAAAAATTGTCTGTTATATACACACACATCCATTCTTAGATGGAGTACAATCTGCTAATTTAACCCTACAGGATGGTTTATGCATATACCCCTATTAATAGGCACATGGAAGTGTGACAGTGTAGGATTATATTACTTTTAAACTCTCTTCGTTTTCTATTAACTTCAAATTCACTAATGAACATCAGTTACACTATTAAACGAACAAAGGTGCATAGTTACAGGCTTGGTAGAGGCGCGCTTAAACCCTAAAGCTACTGATGCGCAGTTGGGCACCTCACCTTGCTTATCTGGTACTAAAGTGCAGGCATCAAGGCACGTCACTCATGCCACCTGCTCTGCCTTTAAGAGGGCAACACTAGACAATAGATATAGTTGACAAAGTATTATATTAGGAATAACAACATAGAATTTACACTTAGTATATCTTTTCATTAATGTGGTGCTTATGCTTTCCTGAGCCAAGGGTCTATTGGAAACAACCTCTCTACCCTCACAAGGTAGGGGTAAGGTCCGCGTACACACTACCCTCCCCAGACCCCCACGGTGTGGGATAATACTGGATATGTTGTTGTTGTTGTTGTTGTTAAAAATAGAATTTACTATAAGAAAACTAATTAATAAAAACTTAAAACTACATCTTTACATCTACATTAGAAATTTAAAATGGTTTTGAACTTCATTCACGTGATCCTATACTTCATATGTTTGTTTTATAATACTCCCTCTGTTCCATTTTATGTGTACCTTTTCGCTTTTCGAGGGAGTTTTACCTAATCCAAAATATTATAGTTTGTGTATATAGTTATTTTCTTACATTCCACACATTATAGTTTATTTTTCTTCATTAGCGTCTTATTCATCATATTTCGTGCATTAACTACGCCTTGCGCTTAAAGCCCCAGCAAACATTTTTCACATTTGACAATTCTAGGACATCAGACTCTCAAACTGGAAGCCGCATTATAATGAATTTCAGAGCAAATGGATGATTTTGTAAATAGAGTATACATTTGTATCCCATAACTTATAAACAAACTACAATAAATAAAAACAGATAAGATGTGCAAGTGAAAAAGTTTGACAGCCTTCTGAAGCCCAATAGAAGATTTGACAGGCCAAGTAAACTAAATGAAAGAGAAAATGATAGAATAAGCTAGTACCACTCCACTGGAGCTCGGAATAGAGAAGGAGAACTTCTGATCATAGTTGTAGTCTTTGGTCAATAGATCTGCACAATGAGGGCAATTTACAATTCAATAGAAGAGATTCTGATTAATAAGAAATGCAACCTCCCTTTCCGAGAAAAGATAATCTAAGAGATGGATAGAAGTTGCCCAAATTGTTAAATGACAAAATCTTTAGATTAGTCTTGACATGATGATCATTATATAGAAATCTATTTAAGGAATTTTGATGATAACAAAAGAATCAAAACTCAAAACTATATACTTCACTTTTGTTATAACAATCTAAATGGGAGAAATCAGTACGGAACAAATAGGCTATCTATATAAGCAAACTGGTGTAGATCTGAGCTTAATTTGTCCTGCTGCAATCTCTGCACAGCTTCACGATGACCTGATGTTAGCTGACATTTAGCCCGACTTACTCTCATTCAAGGTTTGGAATAACCTATTTCAGCAAGTTTAGGAGGCGCGTTCGGGCAAACTCAGCTCGACTAAGGTCTAAAACACTCTCATATTTAAATGTTGAAACCCCATCTATTTATGACTTTCTCTGCTTATAATCAAGAACATATTTGGCATATTGTTCAGAGGGCTGATGAAAATGCAACCTGTAGTTCTATACTTAGGATTGGGCATAAAGTCTTTTACTTTTCTTTTTTATTTTTCCTTTTCTTTTGGGGGGGTTTAAGGAAAGATTGGGCATAAAATATTCTCAAAAGCACGTATTACAAATTTTTTCTTTCTGACTTAGTACGACAACTGTTAAAAGCTTATGAGATAATCCGAATTACATAAAATATTCCGCATTACATAATATATTTACTATACTCTGAACAAACAGAGAGTTAATATATGAGCCACAGGCTATAAGTACATAAATGGGGAAGAAACATGTAACTTCTTCCTACAGGAGATTGTGTAGAGTTGGTTAAGCGAAGCACCAATACATGGTTGTCAATTGGCTCAATAATGGTACTGGTACACGCTTGGGAGAGTCTAGTGTGATTCCAAAAGATACCAGTATTCCGAGGCTCAAATGCAGAAACCCCCTCCTGCATAACAGGTTATATCAAGGGTGGCAGGGTACTTAGTTTATCCTGGTTGACTATTTAAGAGGTCTGACTACCTAAACAGCCTAGAAAGGAAGACATGCTTGGTTCCCAATACAAATGGCTATGCTGATCAAGTTTAAGAACTATGTTCCGTAGCACCCTAATATTTTTATTTTTACTTTTTTACCTTCCAAACAAGTATCAAAAGCATAAATAGATTCAGTACTCATTAAATGAGGGTGAAGTATTACCTCTTGCCCGCCTCCCAATCTCTGAAAACGGTGCCGGGCTCTGGTCCATCTCTTGTTCAAGTGAAATGACTCTGATCAATATTGATAAACAATTAGCATAAAATAGGTTATCCCCACATGATCCAGAGCTACATTGTTAGATAGTGAAAGAGATAATGAAGGAACACGAAGGAAATACAAATTTCCGCACATTATACATAAACCCTAACCAGAACCAAGCAACATGACATTTTGTATTTACAGTTGACAAGTTGAACATTCTAACGGGCCAAATGAATTTGTTTCTCTGTTTTCCTATGTCAATATTATATGCTTTTCTTCACTAGCTCTATGAAATTGCCTCGCTCACAAACAGAACATATAGACAAAGAATACATATCTACCAAAATTTATCATATCCAAAAGAACACTTAACTAATTTACTTTGTTCCAATTCCAACACCACCATAACAAATTTACACCAAGTATAGCTAAGAAGTTGTGGAATGGCATGCAAAATAGAGTTTTCATCTCATAAACTTGAATATTTGTGACAACTCATTGTTTTTTCTTAATGAAGGTAATGTCCAAGCCAACTTTCACACACCTCTACTATTCCATTGGGCACTTGCTACCTCCCAGCACAAGTACCGACTAGCTCTACCTACCGAGGCTTTGACAGATGGAAAAAACACCTAGTATTTTTGCCTCCTTTGGGATTTGAACCTAAGACCTCATGGTTCTCCTCCACTTGTTGACCTCTAGGCCACACCCTTGGGTGCACCTTATCGTTTTTGAATTGGCAAATATTTCTCCAACATCAGCAGTATATATCGTCTTAGTGTGATTTCCCCATGATTACTGAGAGCCAATTACATTTCAGACTATTAAGCCATCTGGTTAATGGACAAATGTTACTCCATACTGAATTTTTTTACTTTTCCATAAATATACTGAAATCATCAACCAAACCGAGAAGAAGATTGTCTTTTTAAACCCCATTTGGTTCATATTACTAACAGTGAGATATCAAAAACACAAATCTTTAGAAAAAATATTCAATAATTTGACTATACCTAAATGCATCAAAAACAGTAATACCTAATATTAGAAATCAATGCAATCAATGATCAACCAACAACACCAAAAATAAAACCCCAGAGCCCCCTCCCCAAAGTAATCAGCTATAAGGAAATAGTAGATGTATAAAATCACATGAATATTTAAGATTATAAATTTGCTAAACATGTCGCTTCATTATAATAAGTATCAAAGAGAAAGTTAAAGCTTTGAACTAAAAAAAAAACACGCACACACACACTGACCTTGGTTCTGGAGAGAGACCAGGAAATCGGCGTCGAGATTTGGGTGCAAAGAAAATGACTGAACCTTAGCTTAAACCTCCTTTGATTCTCTCTCTTACAGTCTTACTTCAATGAGGGCTAGATTTGTCATTGCACAGTGTCATTTCTTCATATTGGACCATGTAAGTATTTGGTCTTGGGCTTGGGCTTGTTCCGAACATGAATGAGCTCAAAAGCCCTTTTGTGACCAGCTCACTCTCAGGTTGGCCCAATATTTATGTTCTAACTTTTACAAGTCTTATTAAGTTGGGACTTTTACGCAAATAGCCGGCTAATTCATTGTTTACTGTTTCTATCATATATAGATTATACACTGATTATATATATATATATATATATATATATATATATATATATATATATATATATATATATATATTATA